>NC_056733.1:1654249261-1654549261 GCF_019279795.1 Protopterus annectens | reverse complement strand
GCTTGATTTGTTTTGCTGTATTTGCTGCCTTGTCCTAATCTCCATTATTTGATACTTAATGAACCCACTGGCTACTAAAAGTTCATTTAAGAACTCATCAGACTTCACTTAATCTACTTACAAACATTTAAATTATGCCACAAAAGCCGCAATTCAGTTCATAATGCTGAATTTTAATTGGCCAAGACCATATGATCGACATTTGAAATGTTGAACATATGAAATACAAAAGTAAAAAACAGCAAACACTTACCTAAACACTGCTAGCAGGGAGGCAAGCCTCCCTGCACCCCCCATAGGGGGCTCCACCCACCACACCGCCCGTAACTTAAATATACCAACTCTGAGATCGCACTACAGTGCAGGAATGGAAATCTTTCCATTCTGCACTGATGGAGATGCTGGTTCCGCATTGTCAGCATTTCAAATATCGATCACATGGTCTCGGCCATATGAAATTCAGCATTTTGAAGTGTTGACAATGTGAAGGGGACCTATATATATAATATATATATATATATATATAGGTGTACCTACAATGACTGAAACAACATAAAATTGACAGTTGAAAGACTGATGGAAAATACTGAAAAGTAATAACATTTGCACTGAAAAAGTCTGAAACACAAAATACTGACAAAATTGAACTTACACTAGATAAGGGTGTGTGCCTTTCCCCCAACTGCTGCATGATCTCACAGTTGGTTTATATAACTGACGGTGTGGGGGTGCCATCTTCATATATGGGGGATGAAGAGGGGCTTGTCCTGCTGCAAAAAACATTGAAAAGTGTGACAAAAGCTAAACACATAGAAAACCAATGAAAAATTTGACAACATTGAAAAACATTTTTTAATGTTTTTGGAGGGGGACAAGCTCCATTACATTCTCATAGACCCTGCTAATTTTATATACCAACTCAGAGGGTGCACAGCAGTGGGGAAGGGGCATAAGCCCCTCTGTATTGTAAGTTCAGTTTTGTCAGTATTTTGTGTTTCCGTTTTTTTCAGTGTCAGTCTTATTATTTTCAGCCATTTTCTGTCAGTCTTTTTACTATTAATCTTTTGTTGTTTGAGTTATTTTAGGTATACCCATATGAATACAAATATATATATATATATATATATATATATATATATATATATATATATATATATATATATATATATATATATATACATACACATAGATATATATATATAGATAAACGTGTGTATATATATATAGAGAGAGAGAGAAAGACATAGATGTAGATATATTTTCTAAGTTCTTAAACAGCAAATTACTAAAAGAAAAGTATGCAAAATATTCATCCTGCCATTAATTAAGTGGTCTAAATTATCAAAAAGGTCATCATATGACATGTCTTCTTTAATATTTTTGTGGCTGTATGACATTTACTTCTGTTCAAGAGCTGTTTGACCAATAATTCACTTGGTCAGTGCAAGCATGCTTAACAGATCCTTATAGCTGTGGTAAAGCAGAGCTTTTTACAGTAAATGTGTTGAAAATGGACTTCCATCTGTATTCATGGAGAAAGTCAAATATTATTTAAGTAATTGAAATTTGCTTCAAAGTCAGTCCTGCAGATATCTGTAATATCTAGAATGATGATCCTTTGGTCAGATGTTACAACAAAAACAACTATAAGAAGTAAATGCTGAAAATATAAAAATGTAAAACCACCTATAAGCAGTTTTACTTAAGAAGAAAAAAAAATCAATAAATGTCAGATAACTAACTTATATAATGATAGAACATTAAAAGGATGGACAAAAAAGCCAACTGATCAAATATCTTGACCCAACTGAATAAAATAAAATTTATATCTAGTCATATACATTAAATCTAAAGCACGATGAATTCACGTCAACTGCAGAAATACCCCAAAACAAATAGATAACATAATTAATTGATATAGGGAAGTAAAATACTAATTTATCTCTAGTTAAAGTGAGGATTTAGGTCCTTTAGAATTTGTAGCATCTGCTGCTTCTTTTGTACTGGTAGACACAGAACAGAAAATTCTATTTAAAATCAGTGCACATGGAGTTCTCATTAATCTCCTGCCATTAGACCAAAGTAAGGTTAGTCACTTAATGTTCTTTCACCTCATGGTTAAAAGATAATGTTTAGCGGCACACAATCTTGTGTGAATAACAGCTGTCTTGCACAAAATATATCACTGAAAGAAGCAATAATCCATATTTTCAGTTATTTCACGACTGAGAAAGTGGGGTGTTCTTTAAGCAGATGCATACTGCTTATTTAAAACTACATATATTTCTCAAAAATCGGTTGTTTTATTAAAGCATTAGAGTTACTATGAGTATAATTTACTCCTTCAAGAAGACTTAGTAAATGAACATTCAAGTGTCAAATGCAATTTTTCCAGATTCTGAACATGACCCCTACAGATATAAATAAGCCTTCATGTAGAAAAATGAAACAACCCTGCTTCAACTTCATTTATTAAGATATTGTGAATCAGACCATTAACAAATGGTTTTAAGTGGCTGAAAAGAAAGAATGAAAATGTTGAGAGACTTCATAGGTTTTACTCAGCTAAGAGAGTGATTTCAGCTGTATCTCATTAAAAATGAAACCCTTAAGAAATGCTGACTTTTCCCATTTTGCTTTGAGGAGTTCATTGTTTTATTCTGTCTCAGTAGTACTCGTATTCTTTTATGCATTAGAAAATTGATAATTTCAAAAACTTGCAGCTGTGATGTATTAGATCATTAGAGAAATCATTGGATAGTTAATTAGTTTAAATATATGGACTAATTATTTGAAGGCACTGCAGTTCTAACATTAATGCCAATTATAGATAAGATTACTAATGTGGACTTAATTAAAGTATAGCTGAAAAATGTATTCATGCTATCTGTCTGCTTTCAGATAAAATTAATTTAATTCTGGAAGAATTTGAATTTGTATGTTAATAATAATGGGATGCTACTTATCAAAAGTTACATCAGTGGCTAACTTCCCATTTTGCTCGCTACCTTATCCAGTTGTTACTATTATTAAAATAACACCTAAAGCAAAGAAGTGCATGCGTACACACACTAACACACATATACAAAAATGCAAATACACATACACACAAATATAAATATGCATACACACGCACACAAACACATATACATACTCACTTTCATTGTAATTTCTTGGTACGTATATATAGATATAGATTTACAGATAGATATAGATATAGAGATAGATACACAGATAGATATATAGATAGAGATAGAGATATAGATAGAAATATAGATAATGGGTCCCTATCAGAGCTGAACATAATACAGCTGAGACTATATCATATGATCAAAGTTTTGAAACTTCAAAAGCTTTGAATGGAGATTGCCATACAGTGCGGAAAGAGAATTTACCATTTGCCTCACTGTAGTGCGATCTTGGTGTTGGTATATTTAATTAACAGAGGGTTTGGGGAGAAACACAAAAAAATTGTTTTGATTGTTTTTTTTTACCCCAGAGTTTCAAAACTTTGATCATATGGTCTTTGCTATATGATGTTCAAAGTTTTGAAACTTATATATATATATATATATATATATATATATATATATATATATATATATGTGTGTGTGTATATATATATATATATATATATATATATATATATATATATATATATATATGTACACAAATGCATTTCACCTTAATAAATGTTATAAGTTATTTATTTATTTATATATTTGTTTACTGGGGTAGTGCACTGATCAGTATTCACCAATTATAGTCTTAGCCCAGATAAAACATAAAACATTTCACAAATAAAAAAACACAGAAATGTAAGCAATAACAGAGTAGTTCAGCCCAATTACATAAGAAAAACATTGTGTTTATACATTCTAGTGTGCAATCAGTGTGATGTACAATCATCTATAGGGGATCAATCCACAGTGAATTTTGAGAGAAGATAAGAGACTCAGAATGGAGACAGCTTGGATGACATGTCCTGTGTTGAAGCAAAAGCATTTGGCATGGATGAAGAAGTGTTTTTGAGTTGCATTCTGAACTTAAAATTAGTGTTGATTTCCTTATTGTTGATGGGGAGAGATTGACAAAGAATAGATGCATGCAAAGAGAAAACAACTGCAGTGCTGTGGAGTTTGGTTGTAAGGGTCATGAGTGTTGGTGTGGCTTGTGAGTGTTGTCTCAGGGTATGTGATTTTTTTTTTTTTTTTGTGTAGTCAAGATGCAATGGGAGTAAATGTGGGGAGCCGGAGTAGTTTGTAGAGTTAGGATCATCATGGTAGGTTAGATCTTTGTTTTATCGTTAGCCATTAGACTTTTTTAGGGTGATGCAGTGATGCTCACAGACAGGTGAGTTTATAAGGAACTGACAGAGGCTCTTTGAGATTGTCTGGAGTGAGTCAATTTGTTGATGGAGATAGAAGCAAAATGTATGGTTCCCATATTCAATTTGAAAGAGGAGAGCTCCTTTGCAATGACTGGCCTGGCTGACTGGGATAGAAAGGGGGTAATATTGTTTGGTCCTGAAGAGTAGGGAGTTTATTTTAGCTCTCTCTTTGTCTATGTGGAAGTTGAAAGTTATTGACTAATGAAAATAGAGTCCTGGGCATTTGTAAGTAAAGCTTGCCTCCATGGAATGGTTGTGTACGTCAAAGATAGTCAAAAGAGTTAGGCACTTAGTGAACTTACTTTTGGGTTCCAGAAAGCATAGACATGGTCTTCTTAGGATTGAGAAGTAGCTTATTGTTTATGAAAGGCTGGTGGAGCTCATGTATGTCTGATTGGAATTAGCATTGATTACTGGTGAGAGAGTGACCTAGTTAGTAAATGACTGTGTCATCAGCATAGAGACTGCATTGGAGATGGGGAGGTCACAAGGAACTTTGTTAATGGATATGGAGAAAAGGAGGAGGCAAGAATGGATCCTTGTGGTACATATTTGGTAATCAGTGCAAATTCTGATGAGAGGATCCTAGTTTAACTCTGAAGTGTCTGTCAAGTGAAGAAGTTTTTAAAGCTGGAAGAAGCTTCTGGACTGATACCTTTTTCAATTCATTTGTTTAGAACAAAATAGTGGTCAATGAGTTTAAATGACTTTAGTCGGGTCTATAAGTAGGGCACCTATAAGAAGGCCACTATCAGAGTTCAGCAGGATGTCATCAGTTAAGGACAAAAGAGCTGTCATAGTACTTCACCCAAGCCAGAGTCCATGCTGTTTGGAAAAGAGCAGGTGGAATTGCTAGATATAGATGGAGAGTTGGATTTATACTATCTTTTATACCACTCCACCCATACAGTATAAGAAGGAATCAGTACTGCAAAACTAAACAAGGATATACATTTTGAGTCTCAAGAGCAGGGTCAGTCCACCCAGACATTCTACTTGTATGTTTTATGAGAGTGAAACTATTACATTAGCAGTATTTCTTAGTGGTTCTCAGCATGCTAATAAAACTGACTGCTGTAGCCTTGTGCCCCCCCCCCCCAGCTAGTGCATTAATCTTAACTGTCCAATAGACAGTATACATTTAATTCAGATCCCTGTGACTAAATTAACCATCAAGCGGCCCTCTCAGTACCTTCTGCCTTAGTTTGTATCACTTGGAGGCCCACCTGTTTATTTGCATCTCTATACATTCCCCTTCATTGCTAATGTAGCTCCCTACTCTAATCTGCGCACAAATTGGTTCCTAATCAGCAAGTCAATGTGAAGACACACTCCCAACCTTAATGAACTTTGCTGTCTCTTCTCTTCTTCACTTTACAGGTAGTTTGAATTATTACTTACCCCATCTGAGGCCTTCACTGATAGATTTCCACTGATTGCCTCTCAGGTTTCTTTGCATTCCACCTGGTTTACACCCCTTGCGCTATCTTCCTCCCCCAGTACTAAGTCTATATTAGAATCCTGCTGAGCATGGAGCCATCTTTTAATTTCTAGTCTACCACCAGGACACAAGTACTCTTCAGTAATTTCATTCTGCTTGCTGGTAAGCCATTAGACCTCAGGAATTTGTTTAAAGTGTTCAGATTTGTAAAGTAATACTTACTCTTTACTCTTGTCTTGGTGGGCTCTGCCCCGCTCCGTTCATCCTTGCTAATGCTCGGGCTCTCTCTGCTCCCCCTCCTGCCCTCACTACCTCTACATTTATAGTAATCACAGTCACATCCACAGCTCACCCTCACATCACCTCCATCAATCACAGCTTCTCAAGTCAGATCACATTATACCACACCAACTTGCTCCACACAAAATAATCCCAATCACTTTCATTCCCACTAGGCCTTTTTTACATCACCCACACTACTTGCCCATCTACATATAGTGCAACCCTATAATTCCTATTCAGACCCCCACCTAGAACCAACTTAAACTTTATAACCATGACTGTCACACAACTAAGTGTAGTCTGTCTTCTCATAATTCTTTATAACACCACAAGTTATCACTCTAGCAATATCCCGAAACATAGTAGCACAACACTACATTATGCACTCTCATAGATAGACACCGCACATTATAATAATATCTACTCACAATTGTTCAAGAACTACATAATGGACCAATTCAGAACTAAACACATATGCTCTCATTCCTACTCCAAAAAAACACAATACTTTCTCACACTCCTCACCAAATTCCAACATCAGCTTGGGTGGCTTGAACTACCCAGCCTAATCCAGTATAACCAACTGATTATGGCCTATAAAATCTTCTATAATCCGGACAATACTCCTACACTTAAAAATATTATCACCGCCTATAACAATCCTAGACCGGTTCGTTCCTCTTACAAACTACTAATTCAGACTAGCAAAGTTAATAACACAGCCTGTGACTTTCTCTTTGCAAACTCTGTAAGCAGACCCTGGAACTCTCTTCCAACTGATATTACCTTACTTTCTACCTTAGGTCAGTTTAAAACTAGACTCAAACAACATTTGGCACTTAACTGGCTATGTCAAGCCTGGCTAACTCTCTCTAGAATGTGTAAAAATCTGTTAACCCGCTTATTGTATAATTTAATTTAATCCTGATTTACGCTCAGGATTAACTCTAACCTGTGGAACTTGTTTAACTTGCTTACTTATGTAATCACTGTAAATAGTCTGTTTGTAATATGTAATGCTGGTATTGTGTAATGCTGTATCTGCTTACCCTTGGAGCTTTTCTCCCCGGCCTCCGCTGAAAATGGACATGCATCCATTCGGACTATCCCTGTCAACAAATGTAAAATAAAAATAAAAATAAATCTGAATCACCATTTTAAAACCAGGCTCATCATAAGTGGGGATATCCACCCTAACCCTGACCCAAATCCATCCTGTCCAACACAAACTGCTCCAACACAAATGCCAGAACATAACACCCCCACAATCTTCAACCCTGGGCAAATCAACAACAGCAGCAAAAACAACCATCATTTAATGGTAAATATTAATATTAGAAGTATCAAAAATAAAATACCTGAATTCCAAGCCACAATAGCACACTACTCCCCCAGACATAGTTGCTTTAACAGAAACCTAGCTAAATAAAAACATAACTAACTCAGAAGTTCTCCCATCCAGCTACAATATCATTAGAAAAGACAGACCACTTCGTAAAGGGGGCGGAACTGCATTACTGTATAAGTCCAACTTAACTGTACTTCAATTACCAAACTCCTACCCCTCCCCCAGTAATTGGGACATACTTATCTCACAACTTCAACTTCACCCTAAAAAGGTCATCACCAGAATTGTGATCTGTATTCCACCTAGTAATACACCTGCTAGTTCTTCCACATACTCACAAGAAACCCTTATTCTGGGGGATTTCAACCTAGATTGGTTCACCTGCATATCAGAACCTCCAGGTAATCTAATAAATCTCCATGGCTACCAGCAGCTAGTCCAAATTCCAACTAGAGGTGATAAAAAATCTAAAAGGGAATCCATCCTTGACTGTGTCCTAACTACAACCCCACATTGTACCCCCACGCAGGCAGTCTCTCAGACACCTTAAGTGACCACAACATAATATACTTTATACATAGTAGAACAAGGATATGCAAAACCACTAACTATATATCCACTAGAAACACAAAAAAATTCTCTCCTGAGGTCCTCAGTACTTTACTCTGTAACTGTGACTGGACCCCCTAAAAACCCTCCACTAGATCCGGCTGTAGCATATTTCAACAAAACATTTCTACAACACCTAGACACTTGCTCCACTGTGTAAAATCAAAGTTAGAACCTCTACAAACCCCTGGCTCAGGAAAGAAACCAAAGAAATACAACCGGCTTTCAAGAACTACACAAAACCAAAGTCGCTACGAAACAAAATGTGGTACTAGTTAAATAATTATGAAAGTATTTTTTTTTTTTTTAATGTATTTTTTTTAAGTTCAAACTTGACTTCACAAAACACACAACTCAAAAACAAAAATACAAAAACAAAAAACATAAAAATGTCTATCAAATGACTATATTGTTTTGTTACAAAGTTTTGTTTTTTTTACAGATACACTTTCCTGGTTTTTTTAATGAATCACAAGTTTTTTATAAAAGAATAAAGTTTAAAAACTTAAACTTTAAATAACTTTTTGTTTTTTAATTTACTTTTGTTTTGTTTTGTTTTTTTTGTAGTTCTTGGTTTTGTGTTTTTCTTTGTGTTTACTGTTCTTTTTTTTGGTTACTTTTGTTCAGTAAAGAAACCAAGCAAATCCTCAAGCCCAGAGACACTGCCTGACTTTACTATCAAAAAATCAAAGAAACACAAAGCCTAACTAAGTACCAAGAATTGTGCAACCGTGCAAAAAATGCATTAGGCTGGACAAAAAATCCAACTACATGACATTACAAACTAAATACCAACACAACCCCCAAAATTTTGGAAAAATGTAAACCAGCTACTAAAACCCACCCAAAAGGCTACCCCCAAACCAATCACCCCTGACACTAAAGTTCCCATCGAAACACAATTTAACTCCCACTTTGTGAACTCAATTCTATCCTTAGTATCACAGGACAGTTCTTTGCTCACTATCCCCCAACACAAATAACACTAATACAAGCTTTACCCTCAAAACAGTTTCCACCACTTCAATCAAAAGCATGCTCTCCAAACTAAAAACCTCATCAACAACAGCCGACCTACTCCCCAGATATTTATTGAAACTCACAGCAGATGCTATTGCTATCCCAATCTCCACTCTCATAAACAGATCAATTGTTGAAAACTATGTGCCCAAACTCTGGAAAATATCCTATGTTACACCCATACATAAAGGCGGGACCTCCACTGAACTTAATAACTACAGACCATTTACTCCCCCACCTGGCCAAAATCCTAGAAAGATGCATCCATACCCAGATGCTAAAATATCTCCTAGACAGCAACATCCTCTCACCTACTCAACATGGTTTTCAGACCTGCCCATAGTACCACTACAGCCCTCCTCTGCTTCACAGACACAGTAAACCATCTCAAAAATGAAGGCCTGCAGGTGTCAACTCTTTCTTTGGAAATGTCCAAAGCATTTGACAAGGTTTCGCACCAAATCCTGCTAAACAAACTATACCAATATCAACTATCTAATTCCACACTTACCTGGATCCAAAGCTACTTAACTGACAGGTTCCAAGCTATGACATAGGAAAATCCTCTCTCTCCTCAGCTGCCCATAACTATAGGAGTCCCACAGGGTTCTATCTTAGTACTATGACAATTCACAATCTTCACAAATGACCTCCGTACCTCCACACAGCATGCATCTATCATTCAGTAGGCAGATGACACTACCTTAATCTGTGCTGCACAAAACATTCCCACCCTCCTGCAAACAACTCAACTAGCATTCTCTGACGTTGAAAACTACCTTACCAAAGCCCAACTTATCCTCAATCCAAAGAAAACTCAGCTTATTATTATAACCAGTTATAACAATAACACTGATAACAGTCAATTCACTATCTACTCTACAAATGCTACTCCAATCGTTGAGTACCACAGGCTAAGCTATTGGGAATAACCATAGACTCTCACCTATAATTTGATAGTCATCTCAACTTAACTATTAAAAAAGTACATGCCAAACTGGGATCACTCTACCTATCAAACCATTTCTTACCAACAACATAAGATCAGCCATTGCTCGCTCCCAACTTCTATCCACCCTATTCTATGCATCTCCCATTCTGACTAATCTCAACAAAACTGAACTAAGCAAAATGGAAGCCTGCTATAACAGAATTGCCCGATTTACTGCAAATTGCTCAAATAGAACTCATCACTGTACTGCTTTGAGACAGCGCCACTGGCTTGAACTGCACAACCTCCTAACCTACAATCAGCTCTGCCTCTGTCATTCTATCTATTACCTCCCCAATAAGTGTCCTGCCCTCAAAAACCTAGTGCAACATCACTCAGCAAAAAGGCCTCTTAGATTATCAAGCAAATTACTACTAGAAGTCACCAACAGCTACAATAGCTTTGGAGATGCTCTATATAGTAGTTTGGTGGCTAAAAAATGGAACTCTCCCCACTGGCATTCAAAACACATCATCCAAAGCCTCCTTTTAAGACCTTCTCAGGCAACATCTCAAGCAAAGTTGGCTGTGCCATGATTGCTCCCCAGGCTAGTGAAAGCAGATAAGGTACACATACTAAACGTAGAGTACTTGATAATAGTTTTCAATCTTACTCACAAACACTGGCTAATCTACAATGTATGTACTGTACCTGTGTACTATGTATGTATTCTACCTATGTTCCAAATTTCAGCTGTACACCACAAATCCATTAATTACCTTTATTTTTAAATTAATATTTTTTTGTTTGTTCTCTCCACTGTAACTGTTAATGTGCTGCATACCACTGTAAAAACATGTATTTTGTAATTTGTGTGTATACTGATCATGTCTAAATAACTAAATGTATCTGTAATTTTTATATGTGGAGCTTTTCTCCATGGGCCTCTGCTGAAAAAGGGCCTTTTCAGCTCAGTCAGACACTCCTGGTTAACAAATGTAAAATAATTAAATAAATAAATAAATAAATAAATGTTCAAGAAGTTTGCCCAGTACTGGGAGGATGGATATTGGAAGGAAGTGAGAGGTGTCTTTTGGGTTAGTTTGCTTTGGGAGGGGGGTTAATTAGAACAGTTGTCTAAATCTGTGCATGATGTTTTGTATCAGAGATAAGTTATATATGTGGGTGACAAGAAGACATAGATGCTCTCTGCAGTGATATATGCACCAGGAGTTTATGGTGTCAGATCCAGGAGAGGTGTCAGGGGAAATGTTTTCAAGTAGAATAGAGATGCCTTTGGGATCTATGCATCTAAATTTTAACAGGAGGATGAATTTTTGTGGGGTGGGCAATGTATGATCTGTGTGAGGTGTGGAGTTTATTGATGAGCGATTACTAAATTGTTTAAGGGAATATTCTGGAGAAGGTATTGATATGCCATATTGAATGGTGTTTGTAGTCAACATATCATGAGGAGGTTTTCTTCCTGTAAGTAGGTTAACTTCTTTCTAAAAGTGTTTGTGGGAATGTAAGATGGTAGTTTGTTTCTTTGTTTGGCAATTTCTTTAGTGCCTCCTGATTGACTTCCTGGCTAGCTTATGCAAGACTATAAAAGAAGTACAGTTGTTAGTTGGTTCGGGGGGTGGGTATTTCCATTTTTGTTATGCTTAATCTCTTATAGTTAAAAGATGACTGAATTCATTGGATAGTCATTCGTGGGTTTATAAAGGCTATGGATAAATGGGAACAAATTGTCTTGCAGCTGGAGAAGAAAGTTGGTTGGGCTATTATCTGCTGTTTTAGGGTCATGTAAGGAGAGTATTTGGCTCCATTTGTGAGAAATGTGTTGTCTAGGTTCAATGGGAGTAAATGTGTGGAGTTGGAGTAGTTTGTAGAGTTAGGTTTTATAAAGGCTATGAATAAGTGGGAAATAATTTGTCTTGCAGCTGGAGAAGAAAGTTGTTTAGGCCATTATCTGCTGTTTCAGGGTTATGTAAGAAGAGTATTTGGCTCCATTTGTTAGTTATGAGAAAGGTTCTAGGTTTGTCTATATTTCTGCTACTTTGGTTTTTGAAAGCTTTTAATATTTGTGGTAGTTATATAGGATGGTTGTCGACTGTAAAGGTAACTGGGCAGTGGCTGCTTAGTAATGGTGGCAGAATGTTTATGCTGGAGATGGAGTCTGGTATGTTTGTAATAATCAATTCCAGTGTGGAGAGTTTGGAAGACCTGAGGTTAGCTCTTATAGCAATAACCCACTCCTGGGTGTGGGTAATGCTGGATTTACCCATGGTTGGTGTGGTTTGGTCATGAGGGTGAAGACCGAGTGGCAAAACAAAGCCAATCGTGGGTAAATCCAGCATTACCCACACCCAGAAGTGGGTTATTGCTATTATACAATGACATTATTTAAGAAAAAAAATAATTGCTTTTCTTAAATAATGGCATTGTATAATGCCTCCTTGCTGCCCTTCCGCAGCTGTCTGGTATTCTGTGGCAGTTCTGATGTACTGCGCATGCGTATGCCTACGCAATACATCAGAGCTGTGGGCAAAAGCAAGATCTCCGTTGCTTTTTACAAACTGTTTTGCTATGTAAAATGGGTTTAACATAGCAAGACAGCTTTAAAAAAAGCAATGGAGAATCTCCGTTGCTTTTTTTAAAGCTGTCTCGCTATGTTAAACTCATTTAACATAGCGAGACAGTGTGAAGCAATGGAGATCTTGCGTTCTCCATTGCTGTAAAAAAAGAATTATAGTAATGATAAAAGTCCGGGTGACCGGACCTTTTTTCATTACTATAACTGATTCACAACATGCACGCTGACCAATCAGCGTGCACGTTTTTGAATATTAATAGAGGATCATTGTATAATGGTTCTTTTACAAGTTGAAGGAGACCTGGGTTTGCTAGTAAAGTACCCATGCTAGATGAAAGAGGTCCAAGATAATTAAGACTGAAGTCACCTTGAATGATCTTATCATCATTTTTGAGGCAGTTAAGGATGTTAGTTATGAGTGATTTTAATTTATTTAGGGAAGCAAGGGGAGGAAGATAGGCTGTAGCGATCAGTAGTTAGCAGCAGTTGTTTGCCTTTGTGATTTTGAAATTTTAGGAGAATCCATTTACAACTGGAGTCTGAGGAGAAGTTTCCTTGGGCAAAGACTTTTGGGCTTAATTATTTCTAAACAAAATTAGAGAGCCTTCACCTAATTTTTTTGCCTTGTCTGGCATCATTGACACACTTGGAGGACATAAAGTGTTGGAAGTTGGGGATTCTTATAGACCTAGGATACTATGACTGCCAGAATGTTTATGTTATGCTGGAAAAAAAAAACACATATGTGGTCTAGCTTGTTTCTGATACTATGTGGTTTGAGGAGGGCACAGGTCTGTGCAATAAGACAGTAGCTCTGGTGCTGAGAAAAGGGAGTTATAGGGCCTGCGTTGGGTTCAGTGTTACTTTTAAGGAGTATAAGGATTATGGAGGATAGTCTGAAGGATGACTTTAGTGTTTTTAAGTTTACAAAAAAATGTTTCTGTGTTTTATTAATTATATAAAAGAGTAATCCTGACAGTGGCAACCTGAGGAATAAGTTTGGTCTGATTACTGGGGCTTGTGGTGCTGGTTTGTTGGTGAGGAAGTTATGGAAGCAGGGCTAATACATAGTGATTAAATAATTAGTAGTATAAGTGTTTTACGAAGATGTTTGTTATTTGTTGTAGGAGTGAGGGAGGGGAAGAGAAAATAAGGAGATAGAACAGGGTGAGTTGTGGAAACAGGAACATTATACTGATTGATCTGTGTTGTGCTTATACAGGAAGTTATAAATGAGAGTTAAAACTTCTAGTAGTATTGTAGTACTGACTGTGAAGACAGTGAGATAAAAGGGTTATGTAGTTTTATGGTGGTGTGTTTTTATGAGGTGGGTCTTTAGGGTGTAAGAGTGGGTTGAAATCAGGGCAAATAAAATGGGTGGCTAGATTTTGCAGGTGTATCCTTAAAAGATAGTTTCCTAGCACCATTTAAAATTAACAATCACGGTAGTTCTAGGCTGGCCTGGATAACAAGTGATCCTTATAATCCCTATGAAATTATTTTAATGTTTAAATAAATTAAGCAAAAAGTTATAATAATGCTATACATATAAATATTTTTATTCTGTTGAAGTACGCACTTTCATCCTTTTATATTTTATTCACTATTGACCAACACTCATTTGGAGGTCTGCATGTATTATCATATGTATATTTCTTTCTTTCAAAATACTACATCCTGACAGGAAAAAAACAGATTGTTTACTTGGTTCGAGATCATGACATGGTAATTTCTTTAGACTTCTGTTTAGATCTCCCCATAATTTTTGTTGCAGCATTTGCTCTGAGAAGTATTGTGCATAAAATTTGCCTAGCTGATCATATCTGAATATTCTGACATTGCCAATATTCTTGCAGTCAAATTTAGTGCATACTTCACCCTTGAGACTTCAGTACAAAACTGAAAATATGAATCCCTAACTCCTCAATTATCTCTAAAGTTCTTTTATGAAACTATTAAAAAGATCAAAAATATTTCCTCCAAGAAACCTGGCAATGTTCCTGGTTGCTTACTTAAAGGTGTTAAGTTAACCGTAGGTTATTTGCTGTTATTTTTTTCCTCCTGATAAGTGGTGCACTGTAGTTGTAATGCCCTTCCATGAAAGTGGTCTTACACCCAACCTGAGTAATTACAGACCTATCATCCTTGCAAACCTAATCTGTAAAGCCATGGATTATATTATGCCTGACCACATAAACTTGGCTATCAAGATTCTTATTAGACTTGATCCACAACAATTTGTCATTATGCTGGGTAGATACTGTCCATTAAATATGGTAAACTTCTTTAGCAGGGATACAGAGGACATAGATGATGGTCATGTGTGGGTCTATATTATATAATCGAACGTTCAAAACTTTGAATCCCATATTTTTGACAACATATGATTGAAGTTCAAAATTTCGAATATATAATAAAAAACAAAAAACAAAAAAAAAAATTACCTTAATGGTGCAGGCAGGGGGGCAACCCCCCATGCACCCTCCACCCCCTACTTAAATATACCAACTCTGAGATTGCACTTCAGTGCAGAAAAGGGAAATTCTCCCATTCTGCACTGAATGGCACCATTATGCTTAACCTTCGAACACTTGAAATGTCGATCATATTGTGTCGACCATATGACGTTCGACATTTCAAGTATTTGAGGTTCTAATAGGAACCCTCATGTGTCCCTAAAGTGGATCATGGCTCAACCAAGGGCTTCAAAACTATTTTTCAGGCAGCCATCATAAAGAAGATAAATGCTTTAAAAACTGACACATATGTGGTAAGATGGATATCAAACTGGATGAAAGACTGAATCCATACAGTGTGAGCTACATTTGTCTCCTCAGAAACTGACTGAATATTGAAGTAACGTCACATACAATTATTGATTATTATACATTGTTTGTGTGTTTTTTTAGAAATGTTTGTGCAGGTTATAATGTCTCGTGTTTTTCAGTCATTTTTTGAACTATTAGTCTTTGATGATTGTAGGAAAGTGGGTTTGTGAAGAGAATTTGCATCCCACCAACTGTTAATATATAACAAACTAACAAACTGCAAAATTCAAAATGCAACAAATGGCATAAAACAAATAAACTGAGCATCATGACTGTTACTCCCTAGGACAGTTTTAGACCCTCCATATAAACACTGAATTGGGGAGAAAGTTATGTTTTGCCAACAGAAGGTTAAAAGCAATTAACTAACCCTAAAGGCACAATCACTCTGAAGTCCTTACTGCTGAAAAATTATTACAGGAACACAAAGGCTGATCACTTAATTTCTTACCCTCTAAGATATGAATGAGTTGGTTTAAGTTTATACAGTTATTGCAAAGAATAATGTCAGGTAATATGTGCATACTATAGACCCCAGATCAATAACATTCTAAGATGTTTGCATTATGTAGGTCTTCCAACAGGTAAGAATTAAGTGAATTCATTATTTTTACTATATATTATAAATAAGTCTCTTTTTCTCTGTGAATTTAAACCTGGAGCTTTTCTTCCCGTGCCTCCACCGAAAATGGGCTTTCTCTGGCCCAGTGGACTTTCCCAGTAATCAAATGCCAATAAATAAAATGAAATAAAATAAAGAAAAAGAATGGCAGTACTATAACAATAATTGTCTATGCCTTGTGCCAAGACACACACACTTATTCCCATTGCAACCAAAGCTTTAATAAACATATAACCAGTTAACCACTTAGCTTGCAAATGCCATGTTCAAATGTCAGCCATATTCAAATACCATCAGTAAATGGTACTAGGCTGAGTTGTGTCTACTACCTCTCCCCCGACATATTCATTAATACTGGCGCCAGCTGTCTAAGACTTAACTTAGAAATACTGTTTTCAGTTGTCAGCCATGCTCACATACCATCACCAGATGGTATCAGTACAGGTAGCATCTACTACTGCTCCCCTGACATGCCTATCTTTATTCATGCCAGTAGGCACTGGGCCTCTAAGGATTGAGCAGGATACTGTACCATTCGGTCTCCACCAAAGAGTCAACAACAGATCCAGGAAATCAGGGAAAGATTAAATGGGCAGACCTACCTGCAACCACCCACCAGGCTGATTCACTCACTGCCTGTTCCCCCAGTTCCTGGCCAGATTTCATAAATTCAGCTGAGGTATAGGCAACATACATAATAGCAACCCATTAATTGCATTTTGACAAATTCATTTTGTAGGTAAAGCCCAGAAAATATACAACTACAAATATTATCAGATCAACTCCAATGAATAACTAACTTTTCATCTTTATATAATGCATATATTAATATAAATTGTCATGAAACATTGGGTCATTTTTTGACTGAATAAATAAAACTACATTCACAATAAATATATCTAAACAAACAGAGACATTAGGAGCAATCCATATGGGATCCTGATCTGTAGTCTCCCAATGTTCAACAACAATAATCGATACCTGATGAAAAAGAGACTCCCAATGGCTATCCTCATACCTGTTAGCCGAAATACAAAAGTGTCAACATATGTAATTTAAAATGAAACAGCGCACCAATGCCCAGCCCTGTTTATAACCTGAGCACACTTGCCCTCATTATCCATGCTGATTCTCATTTTCTTCATTATCCAAGTCAGAAGCATTGCCTATACGAAAGGAATGTGACAAACACCCAAACTAGGGTGCATTTTGATTTGCTAGTGTATTCCATAAACAGACATCCAAGTCCTTAGGCATCAGCAGTGACCTAAAAACTAAATCTTTTGGAGATGCAGAATGCAAAATGCTTCAGTTGTGAAACTAACGAACTGGGCATGAAGGGAAGACAGAAGTCATCCAACTAAACGTCTAGACCGTTACTCCCTAGGTCATTTTGACCCCCCAATATAGAAACTGGCAAAGGAGTGAAAGTCATGCCTTTCTGACAGAAGGTTAAAAGCAATTACCTAACCCTAAAGGTGCCAGCAATCTGAAGTCCTATGCAGCTTTAAGAAAACTGCTTGAAATACATTTTTCTATAGGCCTGCTGGCAACTCTGATTCTGCACAAAACTATTTCCCAGTGTTTCAGGATCCTTCTAATCAACCACTATTTTATAAAATCTGGCACACTGAAAGTGTCCAAGTGGACATGAATGGCTCTAACTGCCTCCTTCTTGCAGCACATAGACCACACCAAATGAGCCACGAGAGAGGGACCATGTGGCCTGCTGAGGGTGGAGTCCTGCACAAATATTGTGAAAAGCCTATAAAGTAGATTCATATGCCTTCCTTGTACTATTAGTCCATGAGATCATTCTTTTCCAGTCAATCATACACAGAATGAGGCAACCATATGTTTTGCCTAAGCATTCAGGCCTAATTGATGATACAATGAGACCTGTAAATGAGAAAGTGCATCTGCTAAGGTGTTAAGTTTTTGTGCAACATGTTTGCCTTTAGTCAATAAATTCCCTTTTATGCTGCGTAGAATCAAAAACATTAATAACAACTACACACAGATAGACTTGATGACTTCTTAAAGAGAACAAGATATACCAGTTTTTACCTGTGTGGAAAATGGGTTTCTGGTTAGCAAACAAATCTACCCTAACCACAGATGGCATGAGTCCAAAAAGGTAATATCCACTTACATTCAAAGGACCAGAAAGCCAGATAGAGCTTGGAAAAAAGACTGTCATTGACAAAATGTTCCCTGGCCCTCCAGCCCAATTTTAGAATAAATGCAAACAGAAATGAGAAAACCATCCCTCCTGCCACAAAGGCGTATCATTAAAGTTGGTCAAAATACTTCCCAAACATGAAGGTCTTACCTGACATGAGTTTCTGCTTGTCTCGCCTTAATATATTGGCAACAGATCTGCTGATCACCCTTCCCATGGCAATTGCCCTACAAGCAAAATTAAGTAGGCTTAAAAGTTCCATTGCTTCCTTAACCCAAACCTTTTTCTTGCCCTTGAAATCAATCAATATTTATTTTAAGCTTATGAGCTTGTCAGTAGATAATGGAAAATAGAAGCCTTTGTATCTCTTTACAACCCTAGAAAACTAGAGCTTATACTATGCCCACCAGTTTATCTGCCACTAGGGGACGCAAGTTCTTCACACCAAAGAAGAAGACTTGTAAACCTTCTTTTGCACTAGCTGAACCCTCCACATTATTAAGAAATCATCTAAGCAGTGAAATGCAGCCTGTCAGGGGGCCTGCTGCTCAGAGCACCACTGTAACTCATTGATAAACATTTAAGATATTGCACAGGGAATTGGGCAGCCCATTGGCATTGCAGTATAAAAACAAGACCTACTAGAATAACTCAGGAAAAGAGGCAATCATCAGTCTGAACAGGATGTAAGGGAGAAATGGCTTCTACATTCAGCTTACAGAGCCACTGATCTTGAAAGCTGCCTATTCCATTGGTAATATCACCCAATGAAGCATATTGCACCTTGGAGTCAGGCTCACATATGCCACAAAATACAGATGGCCCATGGGTGAAGGACAGATGGTTGATCAGTCTGTGCTCCCCTGCACTCTTTATGATCTTAATCCCACTTGGGATATCCTGAAAATCTGGAAAGAGTGGAGTCTGAAATGGACCCAACATCTGACCTGTGAAAACCTAAAAAAATAGGGACCAAGGCCGTGTAAAAGTATGAACATCCACATAAAATGGACATCTAATTAACATAAAATATGAGGGTCTATATTGGATGCTTGGACATTCAAAAGTTTGAGTGTCATATGGTCTACACCATATGATTGAACTTTTGAAAGTTTGAACGTTTTAACAGAGATCTCTGTACAATGGGGAATGGGATGATTTCCCTTTTCTGCACTGTAGTGCAAGCACGGAGTTGGTATATTTAAAGATCGGGGGTATGAGGGGTGCAGCCCCCCATGTGTGGGGTGCAGGGTGGCTTGCCCCCCTGCTTTAAATGTTCAGGTAGGTTATTTGTGTAGTTTATTTTTTTTTTTTGGATGTTCAAACTTTTAAAAGTTCGACCATATGGTGTCGACCATATGATACTCGAACTTTAAATGTTTGATCATCCAATGAGACCCAAATATGGGTATCAAATAAAAGTCTTTCTGCTTCCAGAAATAATGAGAGATATTATTCAAAACCATATTTAAAAAACAGAGAGACAAAAATGATGAAAAATCTATAGACTTTAATGAACTACATTGCAAAGTTCTACAACATAAGACAATGTATTTTTGCTTTAGTAAAAGGGTATGTAAGATGTGTGCCCCCTTTTTTAAATTATTGTTGCCATAAGTATGCTGTTGATGTAGTGTATTAGTTTCAAAATCATATGTGATGAGAGGGATTCAGAAAAATATGTGAAGGGGTAAATTCTGCCTGGAAATATGGACTTATTTCCAAAAATAGGAACATCGTGTGCAGGGGGAAATCTGACCAAATATTATGAACATTCTTCCAAAATATGGACAATTGAGAGGTCTGATTATCTCCTTTCCTGTGTTTGAGATTAGATTCTTACAGAGAGGGAGGATGAAATTGAAGACTTTGGTGAAAAAACAGCAGTAAAACCTAAAACAAGTTGGTCCCTGGCCGCCTTATTGGAAAATCTTGCAACAAGAAGAAAAGTACCTAAACCTTATTTGGAGAGATGGTGGGGCCACCTACACTGTTGACATTAGTGTAACTAGGTAAGGTATCACATTTTGACATGAACTTGCTATTGCAAGGATCACATCTGTGATGATCTGTAAGTAGCTGGCAACAGGTAGGCCTTGGCTTAAGTTTGTGAAGTGGTTGAAATTGGGTTAATATTATTATTTTTTGGGCTGTGTATATATATATATATATATATATATATATATATATATATATATATATATTTAGTTTTTTCTATAGTGGTTTCAGGGGCAGGGGGTTGGGAATTCATGTAGAGAAATGGGCTATTTTCGCAGGCTTTCTGGATACACTGACAGCTTTTATCTTGGAATCAGCCTCTTCCAGTGATACATGGTAGTTGGGAGTTGTTCTACTGTTCATCTTTATCCCTCATTTTGTTTAATGGTTATCATTTTATTCGGCCCCTGTTTAAGTCAGAATTCCCTTATATTTTGGTTGTGAGGAAGTTTCTTTATTGGTGTCTTTAGCCCCCCTTTTTGTTGTTGAGGGTAGGGTTTATGAAGCGGGGAAGTTTCCAGTGGATTTGATGCAGTCTCAAGTAGTTAGAGCAGAGCACAGGAATTCTGCTGTATTGTTATGCTTTGTTATGTTCTTTTACATTCTCTTGCCATCCTGTGAATGTATTGGGGTGGGGGGAGCAGTTAGCACACAACTCTACATACCACTAGAAGGCAAAATATCATTTGGATTTGCAAGTTCATTTGTTACTAACTCCTTGGCTGCAATGATCCTGTGTATATTAAAGGATTCTGCTTTTAGATATATGTTCACTCTGCTTCAGTATGAGGACGTTAAAGGGTTGCATGACTGAGCATTTCTTTAGGTGCGTGCGGTATGGGAGGTGTGTGTGAGTGGTGAGGTGAATGTGCGATCAGCACATCTCAACTCAGGCAGCCAAGGGGTCCGAATTTCATTAGATAACAAATATAAAATGTAAATGTGAAGTACTTGATGCACGGAAAATTATAAATGTGTAACACTATATGCAAGGAGTGAAGGTTGAGGACCCAGCTATCGATTGTCAAGCAGGAAAAGGTAGAGATTGGCTGTTTACAGCTCGATCGCTCATACCTCTCAGCTGTATAGATTTCCACAGAATGTCCAGATTTTGCCTCATGTTTTTGGGTCTGTTTTTCATAAAAATGTGGTCTCTAACAATTAGTGGCAAATCATTAAAGATTGAAGTTAGAAAATAAAGACAGACATTTGACTTTGACAGACATTTCAGTTTCAAACTTCATACCCTTCAGAAAATTCAGACTAATGCAAAACCTGTTATTCAATCAAATTCTAAGTTTGCATGAGCAGTATTTAGAAATTGTCCTTATTTTCTTTTTCTGCCTTTTTCCCATTTTTATTTAAGGCTTTGTCCAGATTGCTTGCTCTAAACAGTTGAGAGGTATGTGATTGCTTCATGTTTACTTTGTTGTATTTTAATAGTAACAAAGTGGCAAACTTTGTGGGAGGCAGGACTGATTCGGATGCATTCAGGGAATTACAGGAGAGTCAGGAGAAGCTGGGACAGCCAGAGGTCTGAAGGAGCTTTGGCAATTGGCGGTGAAGGGTGCAGATGTCAACTCATATAATTTAATAGTGTGCTCATATGTTGAAAGAGGACTGGTTAGTCTAACTTTCGGTTTCACAGCTTGTTGTATTCCTGTTAGGAAGTTACACTTGTGGGCATTAAGTCATTAATTCTCTTGGAGTTCAAGTGGTGAGCCTGAAGCTTATGGTCTGGGGTGTTGTGGATTTGTGGTGTGACAGTTTGGAAGTGTGGAGTAGGATCTCTGTATTGGAGGAACAAGTTGTCTTTTTGGTGTGGTTAAGATGTTTGTGGAATAAATAGTTGGGCTAATTCACCGGCTGTGAGATGGCATAGTAATGGATGCTGACTGCGCAGGCATGGTTAATGGCTGGGGATGTTGTGCTGCCCTGTGGGGGGAGGAGAGGAAGAAAGTTTGGAAGCAGTTATGAAAGGGTGAGGGAGACTTGGGAGGAGGACAGAGAAAAAATATAAATATAGAGCACAGCCTCGCTAAACCAGTTTGTGGTATCTTTCACACCCCCTTTCCTCACCCCTAGTAACACTACCATGTGTAGCAGGTATGGGGGGGGGGCAGGGCTGCTGTAGCTCAACCTTTTACTGCTTCACAGACATGCTTTCGCTTAGCTGTCCTTGACTAGGTCTCAAATGATTCTGGCCCTGCTAATCTGATTTTGTTGGCAAGGCATTGATAGGTAACTTTACCCCTATCTACCCCCCCAAAAAAACCAATCACAATACCAGTAGATTGCCAGGCACCCAGTATTACTGCTGCAGAGGTTAAAACAGCACTGTCCAAGGCCAAGAATATAGCTTCTAAGGGACCTGACAATATCCCTGGCTGTGTTTTACATAAACTATAGAGTGAACTGGCACCTCACCAGTGTGCCTTGTTCAGTCACAGCCTCACCTCAGGCTTTGTCCCTAATGAATGGTGCACTGCTACAGTCATCCCTCTCCACAAAGGAGGAACGACTACAGACCCCAGGAATTATTGCCCAGTTAGCCTGACGAGTCTGATATGCAAAGCTATGGAACGCATCATCATGAACCTAATAAACAAGGATATAGGGAATCTCCAAACTCTGGATCCTGCACAGTTTGGTTTTGTGAAGGATAGATCATGCCTGTTCAACTTGGTTGACTTCTTTGAGTCAGTCACAAGAGCTGTGGATGAAGTCAAGGTGGTTCATGCAGCCTACCTTGATCTGACCAAGGCCTTTGATACCATTCCCCACTCAGGAATCATAGAAAAACTCACTAACCTAGGCTTCAACCCCTATATCACTAGGTAGGTTGCAAACTGTCTCACAGATAGAACACACAGTGTCAAAGTAGCTGACTCCAAGTCAGACTGCTGACCAGTCATGAGTGGAGTCCCACAGGGTTCGGTCCTGGGTCCTCTCCTGTTTGGTATTTACTTCTCTGAAGTCCAGGCCAACACAAAGGGACTCTGGCTGACAAAGTTCACAGACGATTGCAAGTTGGGAGCTATTATTAACTCCCCAAGTGATATTTACATCTTACAGAAAGGCCTCAATGACACCACCGACTGGTGTCAGAACCATGGCCTTAAGCTCAATGCCAAAAAATGTGTCGTCATCCCCCTTGGGAAAAACCTGGTTCCTTTGAATTACCACACTGATGGTAGTCCACTGAACACAGAAGGCATTATAAGAGATCTGGGAACACAGGTTAACAGCAACCTCTCTTTTGACCACCACTGTGGTCAGAAAGTCCTTCTATGTGCCACATCTCATTACTAAGGGTATGGCATCCAGGAAGAAAGAGGTCATTGTCTCCATCTACACTTCCCTCATTATGCCAATCATTAAGTACAATGCCCCATTTGGCATGTACCTCACTAGACACTTGCAACAACTGGAGAGGCTGCAAAAGTATCTCACAAAGAGGATCCTAGGCCTTAAATACTTGTCCTATATGGAGAGACTCAAAAATCTCCAGCTATTCTCTGTCTCATATCACCTACTTAGAGGTGATCTCTGCTTGATTACAAAGCCATGTCTGATCCAGCTCTGTTAGAAATGTTACATCTAAAGAAATCCCAATCCCTCCACACCACACACTCCAGAGACCTCAACCTCATTACTACAATCAACAGAACATGCTGGAGGGAGAAGTTCATAACCCAGAGACTCCCCATGCTATGGAATAGACTTCCCATACATGTCAAGCAAAGCACCTCACTGGCCCTCTTCAAGAGAAATCTTGATGAGTGGATGGGAAATAATAAATTCACCCCAGGGATCACTCCAGTGGCTTTACTCGACAGAGGCACTAGGAATTAAGGTCAGGTTGCACAATGCCAGGGTAATCCTATGGGCTGGGCTTATAAAGGCTCCAGGGCAATTAGCCTAGTACACACCTATGAACCTATAGGCATCATGAGCAAGAACACAAGCCTGGTAATAATAATAATAATAATAATAATAATAATAATAATAATAAAAAGTAAACAAATATAGCAAGCAAACGTAATATTACCAACCAAAAATATGAATAAATCAGCAACAAAGAAAAATGTGGCAATAAACAATCCAGGCAGTTGACATAAGAGTCTAACCATATGACATAAAATAAAATCTTTAATGAAGGAGGTAAGCACTTTCACATAAGAGCTTCTTCAGACCAAACCAGCCTTCAGCACGATCCATTTAAATATTATTCATCAACAATCAAAATGTCTACAGATTAATTGAATTGATTTAAAATAAAACCCACCATTTCCCTTACATAAAAAACATATGAACCTGCCAAAGTATATAAACACGCTAGAATCACAATAAAAGTGTATATGCATTTTAGCAGCATCTTGTCATGTAAAAAGTGTGATAGGTAGACAATGAACTTTCATCTACACTAGCAGTTTCCATATTTATATTTATTGAGCAACATATTGCCATATCTAAAGTATTGTGCATACATAAAACACTTGTTATCTGACTGATAATTTCCTTGATTTTAATGTGGGCTTAAAGGAAGTTCTCTCATTTAAGCCCTTCCCTCTATCTGCCCTGAGTCTTATAATCTATTCACTTCTTTGATTTCAGTTATATTTCTAACATCACCTTCATGTATGGTGGGTATGACTTTGTCGCTCGCCATGAATGTAAATTTATGGTCATGCCCTGACATCATAACATGTTTGGATAAGGCATTTGTAGTTAGTTTGACCCTGATGTTTTATATATGTATATATATATATATATATATATATATATATATATATATATATATATGTTCTTTCACTATATCTCTGAAAACTCTATCTGTTTTCCCAACGTAGAATGATCCACACGCTATGTACTTAGCAAGGTACACAACGTGTGATGTTCTACAGTTGGCACAGGTTTCAAATGTAAAATATTGACCTGTATCTGGATGTATAAATGATCCAGAGGTATCTATATAGTGACAGAAGTTACAATTCCCACAAGGGTGTGTACCAGACAAGCCTTCAGCATTACTGTTACTACCTTTAGGATGACACAATAACCTTTTCAGGCTACGTTTATTTTTAAAAAGGAAGGTGGGGTGTTCCCCAACCACTTCCCTGACATCTGCATCCATGGTCAATGCTCGCCAAGTTTTATTAATAATACCAATAATGGGTTTAGTATCTGTAGTGAAAAACATCGGTACCTTAATATTAGTTGGCATGACTGTACCCATCACATAGTGCATATTATCAGTATTGGATGAGTAGTAGGGTCTAGCTCTGTCCAGCCTAAGGTTGTGAAGTTCTACAAGATTCCTCTCTATTTCAGATGGACTATAGCCCCTATCTGTTAGTCTCCCTTTTAATTTTACCAACTCTTGTTGGAACCCTTCATCTGTGGCATTTAATCTAGAGACTCTCATCCCTTGTCCCCTTATGATGTTCCCAAATATATACTGGGGATGCATGCTATTCCTATACAATAGCATATTCCTGTAACATGGTTTTCTATAAACACCAGTATTAATGAGACCATTCTCAAGTCTCTCCACATATACATCCAAAAATTATATTCTGGTTTGGGAGTAACTCAGTAAATTTCAAATATTCATACATTCCATTTAATTCCTCTAAGAATCTTTCCAGTTCTATCACTGTCCCTGCCCAAACTAAAAAGAGATCATCTATGAAACCAATAAAATTGGACACATATGAGGTATGAATCCATTTTGAACAGTGTATCTTCCTCCCACGATGCCATAAACATGTTGGTGCAGCTATTGGCACATGAGGTGCCCATAGCTAGCCCATCACGTTGGACATAAATATGTCCATTGAATGTAAAGACATTACTCTCTAATATAACTTCCAAAAGAGAACATATTAGATCTATATGTTCCTGTCCATACTCACTATGCCTATGCAAATATGTCTGTACAAACTGTACACCCAAATCATTAGGTATGATGGTAAAGAGGGACTGAACATCCAAAGTAACAGAATCCAATATGGCAGAACCACTATATTGATATAGATCAATTAAAAATTGTTTTGTATCTTTTAGAATGAAACTATTATTGTCCAGTATGGGTCGTAGCCATTTCTCTATATATAGAGAAAATGGCTCAGTGGCCCACCCCTTGCCCGCAACTATTGGGCTCATTTGTGGGTTATGACCATCCTTGTGGATTTTAGGAAGGCCTTGTATTGTGGGCAATAATGGAAGGTCAACCTTAAAAAAGTTATATAAACCAATATCTATCAGTTTACGCCTAAGTAAATCTTCTAACATAGACTGATTCCTGTCTTGTAACGAATGTACCTCTTCTGTGCCAATACAACAATACAAATGATTATTACTTAACATATTTTCCATGCTTCTGACATAATCACACCTATCCATAAGTACAATAGGACCTCCTTTGTCCGCAGGTCTAATAATAATAATAATAACAATATACATCCAGATACAGGTCAATATTTTACATTTGAAACCTGTGCCAACTGTAGAACATCACACGTTGTGTACCTTGCTAAGTGCATAGCATGTGGATCATTCTACGTTGGGAAAACAGATAGAGTTTTCAGTGATAGAGTGAGAGAACACACACACATATATATATATATATATATATATATATATATATATATATATATATATAAACATCAGGGTCAAACTATCTACAACTGCCTTATTCAAACATGTTATGATGTCAGGGGATGACCATAAGTTTACATTCATGGTGACAGACAAAGTCATACCCACTATATGTGAAGGTGGTGTTAGAAATATAACTGAAAGCAAAAAAGTAAAATGGATTATAAGACTCAGAGCAGATAGAGGGAATGACTTAAATGAGAGAGCATCCATTAAGCCCACATTAAAATCAAGGAAATTATCAGTCAGATAACAAGTGCTTTATGTCTGCACAATACTTTAGATATGGCAATATGTTGCTTAATACATATAAATAAGGAAACTGCTAGTGTAGATGAAAGTTCCATGTCTACCTATCACACTTTTTACATGACAAGATGCTGCTAAAATGCATATACACTTTTATTGTAATTATAGCGTGTTTATATACTTTTGTAGATTCATATGTTTTTTATGTAAGGGGAAATGGTGGGTTTTATTTTAAATCAATGCAATTAAATTGTAAGCATTTTGATTGGTTGATGAATAATATTTAAATGGATCATGTGTTGAAGGGTGGTTTGGTCTGAAGAAGCTCTTATGTGAAAGCGCTTACCTGCTTCATAGGTTCATAGGTCCATAGGTTCATAGGTTTGTACTAGGCTATCGGCCCTAGGGCCTAAGCAAGCCTAGCCATAACAATTCCCTGGATATTTCTTCCCACAGTATTTACTTCCGTTGATCCCTGTCTAGCAGGGCAACTGACGTGATCCCCGAGGTGAATTTCCTATCTCCCATCCAATTGTCAAGGTTCCTTCTGAAGAGGGCCAAGGAGGCACTCTGCTTGACATGCATGGGCAGTCTATTCCAGAGTATGGGGAGTATCTGGGTCAAGAACCTATCCCTGCAGCATGTTTTGTTCATTGTGATGACAAGGTTTAGATCTCTGGAGCATGTGTCTCTGAGGGATTGGGATTTCTTTAAGTGGAGCATGTCCAACAGCTCAGGGTTTGACATGGCCTTGTATGCTAAGCAGAGATCACCTCTGAGTAGACAATATGCCACAGAGTATAGCTGGAGTTTTTTTAGACGGTCATCATAGGGCATCTGCTTTAGGCCTGTGATTCCTTTACTGAGGTATTTCTGTGGCCTTTCCAGCTGTTGCAGATGTCTTGTGAGATACATACCAAATGGGGCATTGTTCTCTATAATGGGTCTAATGAGGGATGCGTACAGTGGGACAATGACCTCTTTTTTTCTGGATGAAAAGCCCTTAGTGATGAGGTGTGCCACATAGAAGGATTTCCTGACTGTTGTGGTGATGTGGTTATCGAATGTGAGACCACTGTCCACCTGTGTCCCTAAGTCTCTCATCACACTTTCAGTGTTTAGTGTACTGCCACCTATGTGGTAATTCATGGGTACATGTTTTTTTCCCAAAGGAGAAAACTATACATTTCTTGACATTAAGCTTGAACCCATGGCTCTGGCACCAAGCATCTGTTTCTGTAAGGCCCTTTTGTAGAATATCCACATCATTTGGGGATTCAGTAATGGCTCACAGTTTGCAGTCATCTGCGAACTTTGTTAGCCAGAGTCCCTAAATGTTAGCCTGTACTTCAGAGAAGTAGATGTTAAACAAGAGCAGTCCCAGGACTGAACCCTGAGGTACTCCACTTGTCACCTGTCTGGAGCTGGATTTGGAGTCATCTACTTTTACATTTTGGGTTCTGTCAGTAAGCCAGCTGGCAACCCATTGAGTGACATAGGGATTTATGCCCAGCTTAGTAAGTTTATCCATGATTCCAGAGTGGGAGATGGTGTCAAAGGCCTTGGCAAGCTTCAGATAGGATGTGTAGACCTCCTTACCCTCATCCACAGCTCTGGGGACTGATTCGACAAAGTCAACCAGGTTCAGGAGACAAGATTGGCCCTTCACCAACCCAAATTGGGTGGGGTCCAGTATTTGAAGGTTGCCAATGTCTTTGTTTATAAGTTCCAAGATAATGCATTCCATGCCCTTGCAAATTAGGCTCGTCAGACTGATGGGATGGTAGTTCCTGGGATCTAAGGTGGATCCCCCTTTGTGGAGTGGGATAACTGTAGCTGTGTGCCACTCAGTGGGCATGAAGCCTGATGTGAGGCTATGATTAAACATGACACTTAGCTGAGGTGCCAGTTCATTTTGTAGTTCATGTAGTACACAGCTTGGGATGTCATCTGGTCTGATGGATGCTGCATTCTTAGCTTTGGAGAGTGTGGTTTCTACCTGTGTGGCCGTGATTACCAGAATTTGGCAATCTTTTGGTATTGAGATGGGGCCTTTATGAGGTGAAAGGGGGTGAAGTTGGCACTAAATCGATTTTCTAGGATATTGGCAATATCCTTGGGATCAGTATATTTAATGCCATTCTGTTGTAGCTCAGAGCAGATCTGAGCATTGCCATTTAAATTCTTGACATAACTATAGAATGCCTTGTGGTTGTCTTTGGAATCTTTAGCAATTTTATTTTCATAACTTGCTTTGGAGGATTTTATGAGGGATCTCAGCTTCTTACTGAGGCTGGTATGGGAGTTTTTTGCATCCTGGGATTTTCCTCTTTTCTGCAACAGTTTCTTCCTTCTGTTGTATAGTTTGTTTATGTCAGGGGACCACCAAATTGGCTTCCTTTTTTTGGAGAAAAGCGTCTTGGTACTATTTGGGATGGCATGATTCATGCATGAGTGGATGTGCTCATACAGTAACTTAGTGTAGGATTCAGCAGTTGAACTTTCAGCTCCCATCTGCATAGGTGTCATGAAGTTTGTCACTTCTGACTTGAGTAGCATGAAGTTGGCTTTGGAGAAGTTTTTTTTACAGATGTTTCCTTACGTGGGGATGGGGGGTGGGATGCGGATGTCAAGGGGGATTAGCTTATGGTCAGACCTGACCAATGAGGGGATGACCTCTGGTATTGAGCATCTATCTCCCATGTTGGTAATGACCAGGTCTAGGATATTGGCGCCCCTGGTGGGACAATGGATTAGTTGATCCAGGGCATTGGAATTTATGAATTTCAAGAATTGTTGGGAAAAGGTGTTGGTACCCAATTAGTTTTCCCAGTTAATGGCCGGGTAGTTGAAATCACCCAGTATTAGTGTGTTAGGTTGTATCATAATATTTTCCAGTATGTTTAGAAATGTGTAGTGAGAATCTTGGGGCATGGTGTGGGATCTGTAGCAAGCTACAATTTGGATTGTAGCCTTACCTAGTGTTATTTGCACCTGGAGAATTTAGATGCATTGTGTTGGGCAACTAGCCTGGAGGTGTGAATATCCTTGGTGAATATGGACACTCCTTCACCTTTAGTGTTTTGGTCTTGGTTTGGTGACTGAAAAGTGTGGTAAGAGTTTTAGCCTGGTATTGCAGGGGTGCTCTCTGTATCCTTGAACCAAGTCTCAGTTACTACACAGATATCGATGTTCTCCATTTTTAGGAGTGCCTCGAGTGAGTGCGTTTTGAGGTTTAGACTTCTAGCACTGAGTAGCATTACCTTCAGATTTTGCATGCTTGTATCTGTTACAGTGGTGTTTTTCTCCTTTGAACTTTGCCTAAAAAGGGCACTATAGGGGTGGCAAGAGCTTTAGCCAGTAACCTGAATCCCAGGGATGACAGGTGCAGACCATCTCTGGCAAAGCATTGTGGTTTGTTGATTATGTCGTCCCAGGCAGGCAGATACTGAATCCCCTTTGAATGACACCAGAAGCTTAGCCAGTTGTTGAAGTCAATCATTTTGTCCTTCATTAAAGATTTTATTTTATATCATATGGTTAGACATTTATGTGAACTGCCTGGATCGTTTATTGCCACATTTTTCTTTGTTGCTAATAATAAAAAGTGTTTATTTCAAATTTAGTGGGTTTAATTTGTATAGTCTGGCCAGAGAGTTGACTTGTTCATTGAGTGAGGCTAGTGGTGGTCTGCATGAAATATGGCACCAATGGATCTGTTCCTCATGAAGTTTCTGTCAAATCACTGGGATGATTTGAGGTTTTCAGTTATTAAATAATGACATGGGGGCAGTGGGTCTGCTCAGGTTATGTACCAAGGGAGGCAGTTGCATTCATAGAATAAGGTTTTTCTCAGCTGGTGCACTAAGGGTGGCAGCTACATTATTACAGGTGACATTGCAGTAGACTGTTGGGGGTTTGGGAAGACAGTCTTTGCCTGTTTGCCTGTTTTCTGATTATTCTAAAAAAAAAATGACCAGATTTCATGAGGGTGGTTGCACTGGGTCACAGAGATATGACAATGTTTGCCCTTTGGCTATCATATCATCAGTTTGACTGCTGCTGAGCAGTGTCTGAATAGCCACCAAGGTATAGCAGAATTTTTTTGTTGTGATTTTAATACCACAACGTTGGTAAATGAGAAATTGCTTGAAGTTGTGAGGTGTCCATGAGGAACATTTTGCTTGCCATGCATGTGTGGTCATGACTTTAGGCAAGGATTTCATTTTTGTGGATAAGGGTATTAGGGTCCATTGGTTTGAAGGAGTTACATTGTTGGGCTCAGCACTTTTAGGACCACTGCCATTTATAGGGTGGCACAAATGGGCAAAAGGTGGAACAGGTTTCATTAACAACTTTAATGGAGGCTCACAGGACAGCTAAAAGGTGATTATTTTAGTTATAGAATATGTTTTTATGGTAATAAGAACTCAGTTAGATCATGAATTGCTGTGGCTTAACTGAAGTTCCCTGGGTTGTGGTTATTTTATGGAGGTATTTCTCCCATATGTTGGGCATCTTAACTACCACTGTATGGTGCATGTTGCATTAGGGATGCTTGTAGAACAAAGCAGCTCAAAAGGGAAGCTGTCAAAGTTTCATTCTATTCAGGTTTGAAGTTGTAGGTAAGTATAGTGGCTGGGCAGTTGATCAACAGGGTAGGTTTCTGTCAGGGCTTAATGTGGTCATTAAGAGGAGTTGGATACATGTGTACCATGAGTTTACTTTTTTTTTTTTGTAGGTGGAGAGGTGCAGAGTAGACCTTGGTCAATGGTCAGAATGAAGGAGGCTGGAAAGGTAATGAAGGCTTTTGCAGTGAATGTCCTTTCACTGGTGTGGGGCATAATGAGGCCACAAAGGGCAGTGTACAGAGTGAACAATGGTCAGTGGCCTTAGGGGAGTGGAGTAGCAAGGTAATAGATCCTGTTGGCATGTATGCTCTGGAGGCTGGAGTGGAGCACAATGAGGTCACAGGTAATCCTACTTATTTGGGTTCAGTAAGGCACGTCAGAGTACTGTGTTTTGGGTAGTGTGGGGGCAAGTGAGGTAGAGGTAGGTTGGGGACAGTGTAAAACATTGGAGATTGTTTATGGGGAGTGTGGGGTTCCCACAGGTGGAGTTGAGTCACAACAATCATAGGAGCATAGGAAGTTATTAGGCTAACAGTTATAGGGCTCTTACAAGCCAGCCACATTCAACACTTGCATTCGGATGCATGGAACTCTTGGGGTGCATTTACAGTTAGCCATTCAGTTTACTTTGTTTGTAGTGGGCCAGTGATGTATTCTGTGTGACAGGACACTGGAGTTTGTTCATAAGGTGTGGTATCTTCAGGGTGACAAATATGTCCCTCAAGTAGTATTGGTAATGTTACACATCAGGTCATGGTTTTAGAGAGTAGCACGAGGACCATTTCATTTATGCTTTGGGTGAATTTTGTAGGTAGGGTTTCAGGAAGCATTGTAAGTATGCGAGTGTTTTGGGAATATTTAGGGGCCAGGGTCCTTTGTTGTCTATGTGGGTGCTAGAAGGCTTAAGCAAGGCATGCTTTTGGAATTTTCCAGAAGCCGGCCATGTTTTAATTCCTTACTTGCTGCATAGGTAACATGGGCGGGGGTGCAGGGGTAAGATTAGTTCTGAGTGCTGTGGCTTGGATTCTAACCAGGATTATCATTAGGAAGTAGGGAATTTTGGGGGTGTTTAAAGTTATACAGGTGTTTAGGGGTTTCAAAGCAGTCGGCATATTAATAAGGAGCATAGTATTGTGGTAGTGTTATCTTTCAGGTACATTATGTTGCCGGAGTACTTCATTGCTGTGCAGCATAGGTGAGTTTTCAGAAACTAGTTCTTGGGGGACTTGAGTAAAGGAGCATACTTCTACTGTACAGGTTCCCAGAATGTCCAAATTTTGGCCTTATATTTTGGGCCATTTTTCATAAAATTCTGTTTTTCTGGCAATTAGTGTCAAATCATTAAAGTTTGGAATTAGAGAATTACCTTTGGTAAATTCATACTACTGCAAGCCTGTTTTATCTTTCTAAGTTTGCAACAGCAATATTTGAAATTATTCCTATTTTGGGCTTTGTTTCACTTTTGCTTATGGCTTTCTCCAGATTTCTTGGGCTAATAAACTAAGAGGTATATAGATAGGGGTGGTATATTTTGGAAACGTAATCTGGTTGGAGAGGAGTTACAGGAAGAACAGCACTAAGATATGCCTAGTGAAAGGTAGGCAGTGTAAGACTTATGAGCAGTTAAGATGTGGTCATGGCAGGATGGTTGCCGATTGAGTTGTTTCAGGAGAATTGCTTTGGTAGGCCACAGAGGCATACATGGGAGCTAGAGAGCATCTGACTTGAGGTGTAGATGCAGGTGGTACACCAAATTTTTCTGGAGTTATAGTTTGGGAGAATGATTTTGTCGCATTACTGGCCAAGCTATCAAGTCTCAGGCTGAAATGTCATTTTGGGGTAATGTTATATTGGCCTAGCCATTAAATGGTTTAATTGGAAGCATACTCATTTTTATACATGATGTGTACTGCTTTTGGTGTCTTGGTTTTGGGAGAGGATTTTCACTCATTTTGGGTGCATTGGTGGGCCATTTTATTTAGTGAGGGAGAATTCATTAATAAAAAAATATTCTATTGACCATTCTTATATCTATTGGGAAGGCTAAAAGAGGGCTGCAGTTAGGCTGGGCAACACACAATTCGGCTTGCATGGTTGCAAGTTGCATGGCAGCCCCTTACAGTCTTTGTAGAACATTCGCAAGGTTACGATGTGGGAATAATTTTGGAGTCATATTTGGAAGGATAACAGATGATTGGTGATTTAAAAAGGTTATTTCAAGGTAAGGGTACTATGTGGTCTACTGTGGTTATTTTGGTTTGGGGGAGGGCTCATTGGTTATGTCAGCTATTTACACAACTGGTTGCATTGACAAGTTTATATTAGGCCACTGGGAGGTTGTATTTTATATTAGGCCACTGGGAGGTTGATGACAGGGATACAGTTGGTTCAGAGGGTATGGCATACACCAAATGACTTTGGTTTGACCTTTCAGTATGGTTAGGTTTGTTTTGCAAGGTTTTTGTTGGAAAATTTGGAGTGAAGGAGGGGGAACAGCCTGGTCAGTCTGGTGGGCGGGGAAGAGCGCTAGGCTTGACAAGTATAAGTAAGCAAGCGGAGGTGAGGACGCTGCTTATTTGGTTGGATGTTTATTTCAATGAGTTGGGAAATTCAAGTGAGGACTTTGCTTGATAAGTAAATAAAGTGAGTGGATGTAAAGGATATGGATTACTTGGTCAGGGTGAGTGGGGTCATGCTGCCCTATCTTAACTGTTATACGGATGCTGGGTGAGGTGAGTGGTGGGACACTGCTTGATAAGTAAATTAAGTGAGCAGAGGTAAGGATGCTGCTTACTTGGTCAGGGTGAGCAGAATCACACTGTCCTAATTATACTGTTATATGGATGTCTATGCCATGATTAATAATTGAAATATTAGTTGGTTGATGAAGTTATCTTTATGGAATTTTAATAAAGGTCATCAAATGTCATTTGGTGTGATGTGTGTTTATTGAAGGGGACCTGGACAAATGCAGGCTTTTGATTAGGTATTCTGCTCAACAATTTACAAAACCACTACACTCCCAGCAAACTGTATCTAAAACAAAATAATGAGTTCCCTAAACCTTTAAAAAAGAAAGGGAGTGCTCAAAATTAAATGAAAAGCTTACCAAGCCCAGTAACAGGTGTAGCAGAGCAAAATCATCACAGATTAAGTGATAAAATTCAGGAAACAGTTTCCACACATATGCACACACATGCACGTGCGCGCGCACACACACGCACACACACACACACACACACACACACACACACACACACACACACACACACACACACACACACACACACACTGTTTTTAAAGAAAATGCAGGCTTCTGCTTATTTTGCCTTCCAATCTACGAAACAACTACACCTCTAAGAAAATGAAACTACAACAAAATGGTAAGTTGCCAAAGCCTTTAAAAATGAAAGTGAAAACTCATCAATTAAAATTAAAGTTTACAGAATCCAGTAGTAGGTGAGGCACAGCAAAACTGTCACATGTTAAGTGTCGAAAGACAGGACATGGCTTCCATGTGTAAGAAGATGCTTTTTAAAAGAAAATGCAGGCTTCTGATTAGTTATTCTGCCTACCAGTCTTCAAAACCACTATACCACCAGGAAAATGAAACTAAAGCAAAGTGATGAGTTCCAAAACACTTTAAAAGGGAAAGGGAACTCATAAATTACAAGAACAACTTGCTGAGACCAGAAATATGTCTAAATGAGAAAAGCTGTTACAGATTATGTAATATTAATAATAATAAAACTTCAAAATCTTGAGTGCCTATATGTCATAATGATAAACTGACATCTCAAACAGTCTATTTCAAAATTTAATTCTCAGTTAAAATACATTTAACTTACAGTACTGTTAAAGGGCTGTGATATCACTAGGGCTTGTGTTATCTATAGACACTAGAAAACAAGAGGAAGTATTTAATAAACTATAGCAGAAAAGAAATGATATCAAAGTGAGAGCATTAGACTTGACATTTGCTGTAACCACAATTACAAATTACTGAAGAACAAACATTTATATAGTTGTAAACAGATACTGTTCAGATTTGTTTATAATATTTGATTAATTGTTTAGAACAGTATATCCGGAGTACAGTTTTCTAACTATAACTGATTTAAAATGGCATACAGGTGAAGATAAGAAAATGGCAATGAAAATTTTTTTTTAGCTCTTTTTGTTTGTTTGTTTCCCTTTATTAACCTCATCTATCCAAATGACTTGAGGACTATTTGGAATCACTGAATGAGCCCACCAAATGAGATCACCGTGCCTTCATATGTCCTGGATAACAATGGACCATGAGAAGGCGTGAGGAGCTAAGACCTATTCATTATTTTCCTGAATATACTAGCTTCTTCATTATGTGTGGATGTTGGGCCAGTCACCATCTCTAGTAATCTGAGGCTCATTCATTAACTAGGTTCAACTCACCAGATAGTCTTCCATGAGAGCTGAGGGTCTGGCAGTATAGACCTTCAGTATTGAATGTGTGAATCCATTCCAGGTAGGTTGTACTCCAGTTGAGCCATTTGCGTTCTACACCTACAGCTAGCAACCTGTTTCTGCTGGATATCTGTAGACCGCTTGAAAATATGGGGTGAAAATGGGCAAAGGATAGTGGGTTACTGTAGGTAATTCGGTCTGTGCTGCTTATGCTATATGGTCTTGGTGTTAGCAGAGATATTCAGACATATATACTGTTTTTACACTGTGATGTTTTATGTCATCAAGTACTGTCAGGTATACATATCTGCTTGCAGTGATGTCCTGGGGAACACAGGGTGAATGCAGCTGTGTCCAGTATTGTGGTCAGCAGCCTACCTATTCTTGCACAATCATGCCATTCTGGAGGGGAAGCTGCAGACACTTGTTGCTGGGTCTGTGTAAATGGTTCAGAACCTTGGTACAGTGGTGGCAGAGGATCCCATGCTTGTACAGCCATTGACGTAACAGTATGGCTATATTCTGCTGTGGCCATACCTCACAGCTATACAGATTCACACAGGTTACCCAGAGGCAGGGGTCATAATTCTGGACATTACCCCATCACATTGTGGTTTACAAGCAGGTTTGTAGCCACACATTCCTGTGTTTGCAGGCAGGGATAGTATGTGCACACGGCTGAGTTTCGGACTTCACACACTCCATGCTGCCTGTGCTCCTACCCCCCCCCTCTATTATTCTATCCTCTTCCATATATTATGCAAACATTATCTGATATGTTCCCTATAGCTATCACCTCATCCCAGCAGTAACTCGGTGTTGGTCCACAGTTCATGCAGTAGGACATGATGGACACGTTACTGGGATTTGTCCACATGGCCTTGCATTTGGGTTCTGTGGACTGTGTTATGTTGTTATTTGGGAGTCCATGACATAACATACATTTGCAGTACGGGTGAGACACAGGCCTTTGGCAGAGGACTGTAGGCCATTTGGTAGTGATGCAGGCCAGCTGTAGCAGGCCATTGCATTGTGTCACTCCTACAGCCCAGACTTCAAGGCACTATATTCCCCTGGGATGACAGGGTAGGTGTGCAAGGTGTTAATGCTAATACATTCTGTCATTATTGATCCAGTGGCGTGGATGCTGACAAGATGTTGCTTGCAGCTAGTGACACACCTGCATGGGACACCTGTTCTGCATACTGCATTCTTTGGCTAGTGCCATACAGAGGTAGGGGTCATATTATACTCTTTCCCTGTGGGTGATGGTGGGGTGAGCTGGGTTCATGTGTGCTATGGACACTACTTGCATCTGACTCACGGATATGCATGGGGTATTCCACTTGTGCTGGCTTGTGCAGGGACATCAGCTGTTTCTCAATACATCGTACCTGTGACCTTTCTAGTCTGTCAGTATTTGGCCAGACGACATTGGTATTCCCTACTACAAACCTAACTTATATGTTGCTAACCTGTATGTACAATTCCGAAGGTGTGTCCATTTGGCAGTAACATATTGTACACTGTCTGTCTGGGGTACTTCCACCTGTGTACTGTTTGTATGTCTTGGCCCACATTCATGCCATGTCCATCTTTCAGATGGTGACAGATATTACTTCCAAACATTTACTATGGCTTATTGCTGGAATGTGTTTTGCTGGGATGCATTGTTTTTGGCACTGCAGTTGTGAGAACTTAGCCCTGTCATCAGCAGTACTGGCCAATTGCCACCAGGACAAACCTCACCATGCCTACATACTGACCACTCTCACAAAATATACAACACAGACCAACCTAATACACGCAGCCTTGCATATTGTACACATGCTACAATCTATCCTGGTACTTTGGCCAGCTTAAGTAATCTGTACTCCATAGAATTGGGGGGCACACCTGACATTTGTACACATTTGCTATGACTGTACAGGTTTTCCAGGTACTCCATTTCATTCTGTATTCTGACCTATCATGCTGACTAGAGGCATATCAATGTACTACAGGTCTTAAGTTTGATTGACCTACATTTCAGTTTCAGACTTCTTACCCCTCAGAACTAACATCCCACTGCCTGACCTGTTGTAGTCTGTCTGTGTAGGTCTGGAGTGGGGATGTTCTCCATAGCCATCAATCAGAGGCCTTAGTACAGCCTTTGTTTGTGTTTGTCTACACCTGTCCTGCTGGCTGAGACTGTTGTTGGGTATGTGAGCCTCCCTGACTGGCATGTGTGTGACCTATGGACACACATGTGGCCTACCACATTTCTTGCAATGAGTTTTTTCACCTTGTCTAGTACTGGCTATTATGGTAACACCAGTATTTGTTACAGATCTCATGCTGCCACTATAGGTGTCTACTATCTGCTGGCATCTCATTCAGCCACCCAATTCCCTTGCATGCTCACATCCATACCATAGATACAAGTAACAAAACATACTACTCCATTCGGCAATTGATAGGGAGAGTGACCTACCTTGTGGCTGTGCCAGTATTGAGGATGGTGCTGGAGGGCTGACTATGTCAGATGCACACAGCACACTCCCTATACATGGTTAAGCACAGGTAGTGTCATGTTTGGCATCCCTTTTACTGTATGTGTGAGTCAGAGAGAGGTGTCATTCCATGGGTTCCTACCATGTCAATGTATGTGCTATGTGTTGCCTCTTTGCCATGGCCTGGGCATACTGGGCATGCCTCCTTCTGCCTACTGGGGCAGGCTCAGGTTGTTCCTCCTCCGAGTCACTCTGTGTGTATGCAGGCCTTGGCAATGGTGGGGGGCTGTGTGGCCCTGCCCTGTGCTGTTCCTTCTGCAACTGTTTCTGCAGGATCATATTGTGTAGCATGGCAGATACAATGACAATTTGGGTATATGTAGTTGCTGGGTACTGCAAGGCTCCATCAGATGTGTCCAGGCACCAGAACCATGACTTGAGCATTCCAAACACATGCTCTATTATGATTCTGGTCTGTGCATGTGCCTCATTATGGAGTTGTTGTTCAAGTGTGTGTGCATTTCTGATGGGTGTCATCAGCCATGGCTCACGTGCATATCCAGCATCCCTCACTAGGTGGCCATAAGGGATGTCACCACTGGCAAATCTCTGGTACAGCTGCGGCATATGCCAGATGTGGGAATCGTGATAGCTTCCAGGGCAGCCAGCACACACATTGATTATAATGCCCTGGGCATTGCACACAACCTGGCAGTTATGGAGGGGAAGCCCTTGCAGTTGATGTAGACTCTACCCTGCTCACCAGGTGGTGCTTTGATGCATATGTGCATGTAGTCTATAGTACCCACTAGCTCAGGGTATTCTGCTATTTGGTGGAAGAGATGCATATTGCTGGTCAACACCTCATAGCTGTTGTGGAAATATACGTGCTCACCGGCATGTGCTGACATGGCATCCAGGAACTGCTAGAGTACCCTGGATGCTGATGCATGTGAGATCCCCATGATATCCCCAGTTGGCCTTTGGAAGGTACCTGTGGCTACTATTCTTAGGCCTACACCTACCTTAGTATCCACTAGGATGGGTTCCCCTCTGTTGGTTCTGTGTGTGAGGTGTGGCCGGCACAGCTCAACAATTTGCTGTAGGAGGTCCCTGTCCACCCTATAGCACTTCACTATCTCCAGCTCATGTAGCTACTGGTAGGTTACCCTGGGTCTGTACACTCTTCTCCTTCTCCTCAATGTGGGTTGGTTGTCAGCATTCTCATCCTCACCACCCTCAGCCTCTTCCACATGGTGATTTATGATAGCTGCTGCAGCCCCTATCATTTTGTTGCTTTTGTTTGGTAAAATTTCCCCACTTGTGTACACCGATGGTGTAGAGTTTGTGGGAAAAAACAGAGGAAAGGTGTTTGCATAGTTTATAGTGGTGTGCTGGGCTGTGCTGCTGCCTGTGTAATTGGCTGATTCTGATACATTTCACCTGCCAGCTATGCTTGTTCTCCTTGATTACCTTCCTACTGCTGTTTTCCCTTCCCATTGCCTTCCTGATTAGGCCCTTGCAAACACAGTACTCAGATGTGCACGGAGCTGCTATTTCCTGGTTTACCTTTTTTTCCCTTTAAAACATGGGGCGTGGTATGCACACCTGCTTAGGCAATGTAAGGAGTGCTTGGCAGCTTCAGACACACCCCCTTGTTAGCTCTGCTAAGCTAATGGCAAACCCGAGCCACAGGGCTCCAATAAGCTTACAGTATGCCTGACACACCCTCTCTATGATGTCAGCTAGTTCTTAGGATTGCACCATGGTCTTCCTGCACTTACATGGTTGGGTGCAGGCTAGCCATGAGGGGGAATCTGGGATTCAGTATCATTCCCCTCATTTGCATAGGATTGCCTGCTAATGCCTAGTTACAAGTCTGACACTGAGCTCACTGGCCATGTTATCTCCTACCTACCATTGAGTATAATGGCAAAATTGTGACTTTGGATAGAATGCTTATTTCAAGTTTTTTTTTATTTTCAGGAAGATCCTGTTTGTGTGCTGCTGCCCTATGCTTAAACAGCTGAAATTGGCCAAAAAAAAATTATTTTTTTGTATTTTTGTGACTGTTTTCCATGCCGATGGCCATATATTTGGCGATTGGCATGCTTTACACATTATACACACCCTCTATTTGGAACTGTCATGGCTCTGTCTTGTAGTTTGCAGAGATATACTCAGTTACTAACTAATTACATTTCTGCAGACTACACTAGTCCTGCACAGTCAGCTGCCGGCTTCCTAGATCGAAAATTAATCTCATTTGCATGGTTTTCACCTGCAAATGGGGTAATTTGCATACAAGAGCTGTGTCTGTGCAGGAATAGTGCAGAAGCGTTCGTGCATTTATGTCCCAGGAGCTTGTTCCTGGATCTCTCAGTGGCTGTATTGCCTCCAGCAGCGCCTGCACTATTCCTGCATGCAGTGCAGAGCTTGCTGAATCCTGGGGACTATCTTCTTTATTTATTTTTTACCTTTATAAATTTGTTCAATGTTTTCTTCTCTCTTAACAAATAATTCCTATTCTTTAATTATTTCATATATTTCTTATTGCTGTCTTATTTGCTTACCTTCCTTATTTTTTAATTCTCTTATTATTTTTCCTTCTTTTATTATTTTAGTCAAATATGGTGCTACTTTTTTCTTTCCTTGTAAACAATATTTTTGCTTATATAATAAGTTGTTAATTTTAATTTGATTCATTTTGTATATTCCTCTTTCTTTTTCATAAAAGGAAATTTTCTTCTCTAATAAGTCTTTAAATGTTTCTTGACTTAATATGTTATACCTCTCTTTTTGTTTTCTTCTTTTCTTCCTTATACTTTTGAAAATACTTTATATTTTTCTTTAGAATTAAGCCACCAAACAGTCTAATTATCATAAAGTTCCCTCATAGTTTTATGATTTTTTTCCATAATTCCACAAGTTATTTTTTCTCTTCTAAATCTAATTCATTTTCATTATTTATCTTTATTCCTTTTCTTTTTCTTATATATTCTTTATTTTTCTGTACTTTAACCCTTATTGCCACATGATCTGAAAATCCACCATACTTAATCCCTTTGTTATAACTTTTAAACTATCAGATATTAAAAAAAAAAATCAATTTCTGTCTTAATTTCATTCCTTTTATAAGTCCAGTGGTTATTCTCCCATTCACTTAACTTTCCACTTCCCATAATTTCTTTAGCAATTTTAACATCACAATTGCTCTTATTTTTCCTTAAATTGCAATTAAAATCACCCACCACTATAATGTCCATATTTACACAAACACATTCAGGAATATTTTAAACATCATTTCTCTCTCTCTCTCTCTCTTTTCTTACATATGCATATAAAGCTATAATTCTATACACATATTTTTCCATTTCATGTCTATTACCATAGTTTGATCTAGTTCCACTCTGGTTACATATAATATTTTTTATATTTCTTATTGCTGTCTTATTTGCTTACCTTCCTTATTTTTTAATTATCTTATTATTTTTCCTTCTTTTATTATTTTAGTCAAATATGGTGCTACTTTTTTCTTTCCTTGTAAACAATATTTTTGCTTATATAACAAGTTGTTAATTTTAATTTGATTCATTTTGTATATTCCTTTTTCTTTTTCATAAAAGGAAATTTTCTTCTCTAAGTCTCTAAATGTTTCTTGACTTAATATGTTATACCTCTTTTTTTGTTTTCTTCTTTTCTTCCTTATACTTTTGAAAGTACTTTATATTTTTCTTTAGAAATAAGCCACCAAACAGTCTAATTATCATAAAGTTCCCTCATAGTTTTATGATTTTTTCCATAATTCCACAAGTTCTTTTTTCTCTTCTAAATCTAATTCATTTTCATTATTTATCTTTATTCCTTTTCTTTTTCTTATATATTCTTTATTTTTCTGTACTTTAACCCTTATTGCCATATGATCTGAAAATCCACCATACTTAATCCCTTTGTTATAACTTTTAAACTATCAGATATTAAAAAAAAAATCAATTTCTGTCTTAATTTCATTCCTTTTATAAGTCCAGTGGTTATTCTCCCATTCACTTAACTTTCCACTTCCCATAATTTCTTTAGCAATTTTAACATCACAATTGCTCTTATTTTTCCTTAAATTGCAATTAAAATCACCCACCACTATAATGTCCATATTTACACAAACACATTCAGGAATATTTTAAACATCATTTCTCTCTTTCTCTCTCTTTTCTTACATATGCATATAAAGCTATAATTTTATACACACATTTTTCCATTTCATGTCTATTACCATAGTTTGATCTAGTTCCACTCTGGTTACATCTAATATTTTAATGCTTTCTTGACATAATATACATATGCTCAAGCATGTTTCTTTCCCCATGTTCCAGACTATCACACCATTCCAGTGCTTTTCAGTTTGTGTTCTTTCTTCCTCTGTTAATAATCTGATATCTTCTAAAACAATAATATGTGCATCTACTGTAGTACACCATTGTAATATACCTATTCTTCTTTTAATATTTTTCATACTGTTCAGATTTAAAGCTATTTTCAGCTTTTACGAACAGTTAGTATAATAAAATGTTTATCCCTTTCCTTTCTTATTTTCTCTAAGCATTATGTTTTTGAATTTTCTTTTACTTTCTTTAACTATTTTCCCTCTCAATTTCTTTGTATTTCTTACTGTGCACCAATCAGCTTCTTCCTCACTTGTCTCCTCTATTTCTTTTTTATTATTTCTTTAACTTCATGTATAACCTCTTTATCAGTTACATCTTTTTGTACATTTTCTCATATAACACATTTCTATGTCTTTATACTGTATAACTTCATTTTCATGTTTATTTTCATTTTTCTTGCACATTAGTTTCACATTCTAGCCATGAATGACCAGAATTGCCACATTTTGTACTTTACATCACATTTTTTGCATTATACCCTGTTTTACCAAATAAATAACTTTTTTTCACATTCATTGATTAAATGATAATTTTTTCCACAAAAATTAAAAATTTTTGGGTAGACCCTTGTATTTCACAAAAACCCTATTACCATGAACATCAGTAAAACTAGGTGCGTGTATAAAATTATCATTTTCCATTTTCAGTATTACTCCACATTCCCATCCCCCAGCACATTGTCCTCTTTCATAATATATTTTTGTAGTGTCCATTACTTCTTTACATATAGTTAACAAATGTTCTTTTGATTCTTTTGCTTCAACTTCAGTTCTAAACTGGATCATTATTCTTTTTTTTTTTTGCTTGTCTGTAAAAAGCTTGCACAACATATCCTGACCATGGTTAAATATTTTTTTTGTTCATATCCACCAAAAAAAATTTCAATGGCCTGTCCAGTCTGAAATATCTAGTCACAAAAAGTCTATTAATTAAAACAAATGCTCTTAACTCTTTTTGTTTGACACCCAGAGGTGCTATGACAGAGTCCAAAACTTTATACCTGTCCAAACTTTATTCTTTTTTGCAAGCTCACATGTACTGTACACTTTTTTTTGTTTCTTTTATTTTTTCTTTGCTCCTTCTCCCACAGTTTGTGCATAAGTTTTTGTCTCTTGATCTTTTTCTGGCACAGTCTCTTCCGCTTTTTCTTCTTCTATTTTCCCCATGATGTCAATCCATTTAATTGCTGCTCCACTTTGTGGGTTCTCTTTGGTTTACCATTTCTTCCAAATAATCATCCTGCAATCTTCCCGATTGGAGGGTTGTAATTATGCATTTCTCAGAGGTAACTGTCTCTGCCTCAAACAATCTCCTCTGAATCCATCTCTGTTACAGCTACAATCTCCTTTTCTTCCAATATCACTGTTTCTTCTGCACCCACAGCAGCAGGAAAAAACTTCTGGTAGTGATTCTACCATTTCAACTACATTTTTATCAACCTTCACTTTATTTTCAGCCAAAGCTGATTCAGTCATATTTTCTTCCTGTTCCTCCTGACATCCCCTGCACCTGGACAGGTAACAGGAAGTCAGGATGTGTAACACACAAATCCTTCCCTCTTACTACCAAGAGTAGGGGAAGTTTCCTGATGCTCTGTCCAAATTTCACTTAGTTGTACAAATACCACCTCAGGTCTCCTCTAAATAAAGATTATTAGCCTAGTGAAACTACCCCAGTCAACAAAGGATAAATAAATTAAAAATATATATATTTTATTGTTAAGACATTGCTAGAGTGAAGCGTATCAGATGACTTAAAGTTAAATCTGTTACTGCCAGAATGTAATTCTCTGTAGCTTACATTCTTGAAGGTTGTATGTATGGCCTTCAATACCTTCTCATGGTACTTGCTTCTTCTTTAGAAAATACATAATTCCAAAATGGCCCTGTCTTTCTAGTCCACATCTTCACATTACTTTTTATATGTATATTCAATATTAAAGTTAGTCCACAAAAATTCAAGTCAAATGCACCCATTTCATGGTTAATATGAAAGATAATATCTTCATGTAAACCCTCTTCAAGCACTAGCACTATGGATTAATCATCTGAATAATTCTTTCAAAAAAGTATAATGTATTCCAACATTTAAAAAAAATCATAATTCTACCATGTCCAAGTAATTTGCTGTTTTTAACTCTGTCACCATCATTTTTCAGCACAGTTTCTTTAGTGAATCCTGTCATTTCTGTACCTAAACCTATGTCTTCATGAGTGATATATATATATATATATATATATATATATATATATATATATATATATATATACATACATATTCCATGGGACCTGATAGTATCCCATGATGTAATGTATTCTGCACCAGCTCCAGCAAGAACTGGCTTCTCCATTGAGCACCCTATTCACCCACAGCCTAGATACAGGCTTCATTCCAGCAGAGTGGAGAACTTCCATTGTCAACCCCTTACACAAAGGTGGGGCTATTACTGACCCTGGAAACTACTGCCACATTAGCTTGACAAGTCTGATCTGCAAATCCATGGAGTGTATTATTATGGATCTCATAAACAAGGACATAGGCAATCTCCAAGCACTTGACCCACCCAATTCAGATTCATCAAGGGCAGATCTTGCTTTCTGAAACTGGTTGACTTCTTTGAGACTGTCACCAAGACCAAGGCCCTGGATGAGGGAAAGTCAGTGCATACAGCTTACCTTGACTTGGCCAAGGCCTTTGACACAATCCCCCACTCAGGCATCATTGAAAAGCTAGCACAACATGGCATAAATCTCTATCTCATAAGTTGGGTGGTCAACTGGCTCACCAACAGGACCCTCAATATCAAAATAGGCACTTCCTCCTCCAATGGCAGACTTGTCACTAGTGAAGTTCCCCCAGGGATCTGTCCTGGGACTCCTACTGTTTGGCATCTATTTCTCGAAGGTCCACGCAAAGACAAAAATCCTGTGGCTGACCAAATTTGTGGACGACCATAGGTTGGGTGCTGTAATTAACTCCCCAAATGATGCTAACATACTGCAAAATGGTCTAACAGCAACTAATGGCTGGGGCCAAAGTCATGGTCTCAAGCTAAATGCAAAAATATGTATCATCATACCATTTGGCAAAAACACGACCCCTACTGATTACCACATCAATGGCAACCGCCTGAGCATACAACTTGAGGTGAGAGACCTGAGCACTCAGGTTGATAACCTCATATTCGACCATCATGTAGTGGCAGTGGTCAGAAAACCTTTTACTTGGTTCATCTCATAAGTAAAGGGATTGTGTCCAGACAAAAGGAGGTTATTACCTCTCTATAAGCCTCCCTCACAGACCAATAATTGAGTATAATGCCCCATTTGGGATGCACCTCTCCAAACATATGCACCAACTGGAAAGGCCACTGAAGTAACTCACAAAGAAAATCCATGGCCTCCAGCACCTGTCCTATGCAGACAGGCTCAAATCGCTATCACTATACTCGGTATCATACAGATTGATCAACGGTTATCTGTGTCTCACCTATCTCAGACCCTGCTCTACTAGAGATGCTCCATATCCACAAGTCTAACTCCTCACACACTAGCCACTCAAAAGGCATGAATCTAATATGTGACATCGACAAAGCCTGCAGGAATAGTCTTCCTATACATGTCAAACAGAGCTTCTCGCTGACCCTCTTCAAGTGCAGCCTTGCTGAATGGATGGAAAACCACAAATTTGTCTCAGGGATTCCACCTGTTTCCCTCAATGGCAGGGGTGACAGGTGCTGACTGAGGTTTCCTTTTGGGGATAAACTCTTGGTTAGGCTTGTAAGGGCCACAGGACCATTACCATAGTAACATCCTATGATCCTATATATGCCATTCAGGTGATCAGGCGATTTAATCATACATTCAGCATGCAGAGTAAAGTTGGTACAGCTGAACAAAAGTCAGCTGAATGCTCATTGTCTCTATGTAAGATAGCAAACAGTGGGGTTCAGGGAATTTACAATCTGCCAGTATTGTGTGGTCTCAGATAAGGTATAAATAATTATCAGGGGTGTAAGGATGCAGATAAGATTGCCCCCCCCCAAAATAATTTTTTTATGCTTTAAGGATTAAGCAATTTGTTTGATCTTTTGAATTTCATATAAGTGAGTATACAATAAAGTACCATATAGTATATACATACACATACCTCATGTTTTGATAAAGTATTCTGCATCATTTTTTGAATGGTGTTTTGCCAGTGTTGTGCAATCCTGGATTTACAGTACATAAGTACAAAAGTTTGAGGAGCTTTTGTTTTTGATTCTGTTGGAGACAACTTTTTATTACATCCATCAGGGTACATGTTATGTGGGCTTTTTAAAGTAAATGACAGCAGTGTTTTGCTTCCTGTGTTTCTTTGCTATTTGTACTTCAGTATTTCATGTTAGCTAACTACTATGAATGTGAAATTTAAATGTTGTACTTGCTTTGTAAAATTCTACAATTATAGTTGTATTTTTATTTCAATTTTATCTTTTGTTTAAATGGATCAAGGTTTGCAGATATGATGTAATTTTCATATTGAATGATATATAATGAGTTGTATTTCTTTCTGATGAATATAGTTTTCAATATCCTTCTATTTAAAAAGTGTTGCTGTTCAGAGACACTTATTCAATGAAAATATGTAACCTCATTGCTTATGAACTTGACCTTGTGTTGATGCACTGCAAGAAATGAGAAAAACTTTGATTATATTACAAATATACCTTAGACTGTAAATAATTATAAAAGATTTGCATAACATTTACTGTCAGTATTATTGCACTTACTTACTGCACTTGGCTTAGTTTGCAATTTGATGCTGATATTGGCAACTTGTGTTCATTTCTTCCTCATATGTTGTATGTGCTGCTAACTCTATTTTTATTCTAATTTCTTGTGTTATTTTGTTATTGCTTCATGATCCAGGTAATGGCTGAAAATGGTCTTGCACAAGCCTTTCTCTCTCTTGATATATATAAATAAATAAATAAATATATATATATATATATATATATATATATATATATATATATATATATATATATATATATGGTCCCCCTTTATAATCTCGAAAAACTGAAAGCTCAAACTTCAGTATCTCAAAACTATAAAGTTGAACAGCCCACAATCCCGAAACACACAAACATGAAAAACTGAAATCCCGAACATTCCCAAACTATAAAGCACACAACATGCACACCACTCAACCCACAACACACAAACTACACAATCCTACACTATATCTACGCAGGGGGGCAAGCCCACCTGCACCCCCATGTGGGGGGCTGCACCCCCATACACACCCTACTTATACATACGAACTCTGAGATTGCACTAACAGTCAAGAAATGCATTACTCACATGCAGACATTCCACACTCCCACACATACACACATCACACATACACAAACACAACCTCCCTACCCTAATCCTGTCACCATCATTACATCACAACTTACAATAACACTCACATACACTCACTTACCTTCACTTCTGTAAAACATCCCGGCCAAACACTTCCCATCCCATTGCTGTACTGCATAAGAGCAGATTCGAGATATTCAAATTTGCGCTTATGCACTTTTGAGATTTTGCATTTTTGCCATTACAGTCTCAAGATACTGAAATTTGAGTTTTCAGTATTTCAGGATTGTAAAGGGGAACTCTCTCTCTCTCTCTCTCTCTCTCTATATATATATATATATATATATATATATATATATATATATATATATATACACACATACATGTACATGCATGCATGCACACATGCATATACACACATGGGTATCATGCATCTGTTTGAACAGTCTCTTTTTCTAACAGTGAGAAAACAGGAAAAGTTGATTGAATGTAAAAAGATTGCAAATTGCTGATGTTTTCATGAGTGACATCATGGTACATTAGTGACTGGGTATTCGTCCTTTCTAAATAGTAGTTTAATTTCAGTTTATGTATATATATATATATATATATATATATATATATATATATATATATATTAGATAGATATTAGATATATATATAAGCTACACGGGGTTGTGAGGGTGCAGGGAGCGGGTTGCTTCTCCCCAATGAAAAAATAATAGTTGTAATGGTTTTTATGTTTTTTCAGTATTTTTAAGGAGTTGGATTTTAACACATTTTTGGAATATTTGTTACTCATTTTTTTTTCTTTGCGGGTAAGGATGGAGATACACATAACAAAAATTCAGACAGATAACTAGCAAAATACAAGTTGTACAGAAAGTTGAAGGAGGTTTTGACAACCATAATATGAACCAGGGTAGTGTAACCAATATATATTGCTAATAGTACATTAAGGTAAAAAATGAGGAGTGTTCAAGTGGTTAAATTCCACAGAGAATATGGAGGAAATGGACATAAATGCATTCTCTAAAACTTAGTCTGAAAGGTTGTGGTGTGAAGATTATTATGTAAATGGTAGTTAGGAGAGAATATCTCTGCAATACTGTTGCCACTAGAAATTATCTGAGGATAGGATTGTCATGTCATTTCATTTGACTGACTTTTTTAATGGAATTAATTGAAATATTTTGGAATGTGATGCGAAATGAAGATGACCATTGGTTTTGGGCCAATGTATAGTAAAATAAAACACTTTACTTTGATTTTCAATAATTGTATTTTAAAAACAATGATTTAAATATCTTAATTTTTGGCAGTATAACAGATGTCTGAATTCTGCAGCTTTCAGACCCACAATTTGGATACATTATATATAGTAACTAGGGGAATCCATAGTTTACATATAGCAACAATGTCAATTTGGTGTCATGAGCAGTCAGATTTGCAATTGTGAGTTTTATATAACCACATGGGTTCTTTTTGTAATTCAGATAGAGATCAAATGCAACGTTTTTTTTTGTTTGTTTTTTTACACATTTCTTTTTGTTACAATTATGCCTTCATCTTGTAAAGTGGACTTTTGTTTTTCTAACACGTGTAGCTTTTACTTATGTTATTTCAGTGGTCAATATTTATTAAGTTTAATAAAGTGATGTTTCTGTTTATTGTATGCTAAGCAGCTGTCCAGTTGTCTACTGATTAGATTCCTTCCAGCCCCTCCTTCTGATGATGCATTCATGGAAGGAAATATTTTGCAGTGGGTAGGCATGTTTTTTTGTACTCTGCAGTGATGTTAATACAAAATAATCAAAATACATCACAATCAGTTACTTAGTCAATAACTAAATAAATAAACATGGCTATATTCAAGTGAAAGGTAACAAAATTAAGATGAACCATGATAAGATTTTTAATAAGGTGTATAGTACTTGGCATTCAGTGTAACAAACAGATGTCAAAATAAAACATTGTTTAACAATGGAATAGCTGATCACCTTCAGGAAGAAAGTTATGGAGGTGTGAATCAACTTATTGACAGCCTTAATGTAGAGTGTGTTGGTATGTTATACCTCGAGGGATTAGTGATAGAATTTGTGCATATCTGTGAAGATGACAATGCAGCAACATGATCATTCCATGACAGACAACAGTTTGCAACAGTGCGTTAGGCAGCTGTTTATTCCAGTGTTATTTCTGCTTTATTACATTGCATGCCAAGCACAATAAATTTTACTAGTGATTTATTTGTTGGGCATGGAGTACAGTAGTGGATGGGTTTGGCATAATAGTTAAGGTCTTCACCTCACAGACACAAGGTAGAGAATTTACTTCTGACATAGACTGACTAGGCTTAAAATAGCCATTCAAGAAAGGGGATTTTTCTTTTTCTTTTCTTTTTTTTTTTTTTTTTTGGTGGGAATAGTTCCCAGTTCTGTTGTAAGAATAGAATGAAAGATAAAGATATAGGAAGAGGAGGAGAAAGACATCACAGACGGTATACAAATAGAACAAATATCACAACATAAGACAGACAAAGGCTGGAGAAAAAACAATAAGGACTGGTGAGTTACACAAATGGCACACCTTACAAATATCATAATTAATCTCCAAAATCAGGAAAAAGCATACACTTGTTAAGTCCTTCCCTTCCCCTTGTGTAAGAACCAAACTTAAACTTTTTCTGACCTTACCAGCATAAGTCGATTGTTTGGCTAAACTTTAGAAATATAGGGCTTAAAAAATTAATAAATATTAAAGGAAAACTCCACCGTAGATATAAAATTTGTTTTTTTACTCTATCTTTGTTTCCTGACCTATTTATCACTTCAAAATAATTTTAAGTGCTTTATTTGTAATTTTAGCCTGTTTTCTACAACATGGCTACCAATGGGGCTTCATGTATCACCATGATCTTGTACTCCTCAACCCTTTCTTTTTTCATAATGCTTTGCATGACTCATGCCAGACATAAAGAAGTAACTGTGAATTCCCATGCCATTGACATGTAATGGCATTTGTGTGAGTCACTGTTATCTTCTTTACCTTCTGTAAAAGGACTGCTTCTTTTCTGTCTCTAATCACCCTCATTTATTTTTGGCTCAGACCTTCTTTTACGTTATACTTAGAATTTATCCAGCTACAGCCGGAAAAAATTACTAAATTGCAGGCCTGTGTTCAGGGTTTTCTTTTGTAGTCCAAGAGGAATTGATTCTGTTCCCAGTTCTGTTGTAAGAATAGAATGAAAGATAAAGATATAGGAAGAGGAGGAGAAAGACATCACAGACGGTATACAAATAGAACAAATATCACAACATAAGACAGACAAAGGCTGGAGAAAAAACAATAAGGACTGGTGAGTTACACAAATGGCACACCTTACAAATATCATAATTAATCTCCAAAATCAGGAAAAAGCATACACTTGTTAAGTCCTTCCCTTCCCTTGTGTAAGAACCAAACTTAAACATTTTGTGACCTCACCAGCATAAGTCGATTGTTTGGCTAAACTTTAGAAATATAGGGCTTAAAAAAAGCTGATGCCTATAAATATTAAAGGAAAACTCCACCGCAGATCTAAAATTTGTTTTTTTACTCTATCTTTGTTTCCTGACCTATCACCTCAAAATAATTCTAAGTGCTTTATTTCTAATTTTAGCCTGTTTTCTTCAACATGGCTACCAATGGGGCTTCATGTATCACCATGATCTTGTACTCCTCAACCCTTTCTTTTTTCATAATGCTTTGTATGACTCATGCCAGACATAAAGAAGTAACTGTGAATTCCCATGCCATTGACATGTAATGGCATTTGTGTGAGTCACTGTTATCTTCTTTACCTTCTGTAAAAGGACTGCTTCTTTTCTGTCTCTAATCACCCTCATTTATTTTTGGCTCAGACCTTCTTTTACGCTATACTTAAAATTTATCCAGCTACAGCCAGAAAAAAATACTAAATTGCAGGCCTTTGTTCAGGGTTTTCTTTTGTCGTCCAAGAGGAATTGATTCTGCAAGGGTCTGTCAGTGCAGTGACAGTTTTAACACCTCTGCAGTAGTGTGGGTGGAGGGGACTGTCAAATCCTCTTGACTATATGGTGAGCTAACTGCTAATGTAATTTCTGTTTAGTAACCATGTAGGTGAATAAGCAACAAGTTAAGATAATAATAATAATAATAATAATAATAATAATAATAATAATAATAATAACAACAGCTCATAAAACAAAATGCATTTCTATTTAAAGCTGGGAGGTGCGCACATTAATTGCCTATACACATCATTGTGTAATAATGCAAATTAATCTGTGACCCCTTAATTACATGGCATTAGCTTGTCAGGTATGCATAAAATACAATGTGAACACTATAATTCTCCATATCTGTTTGAAACCATCATTAATCCCAAAAATCACTAGAAAAGAAGAGCTTAACCTCTTTATGTGTGCTTCTAAAATCTGAGAGCAGTTCAGTGTATTCATTACTGTCTGTTGATGAAAACAGTTTAACAGATACAGTAATGGTAATATTAAAGAAAATGCACACATATTTGACCGAGAGACAAATAAAAATGAAAAAGAGCAATACTAATGTAGCTATAAATGGCATGATGGCTATTAGTCTTCTGAGGTCATTACCACAAAAAGATCATATGAAGAAATAAGATAATGAACATGTTTTATGAAAAAGATCATAAAACTATATATAGCTACCTGCATCTGTAATAAACTCTTCAAAACAATTGTATATTTGCCTCTAAATATCCCCCATCAGCTGACCCCATTAATGCCAATCAGTTTGTAATCAAAATGTAGGATAAGAAAGGGCAATTATTATACATGATAACTTATAAAGATCTTTACTCTGCCCATCATTGTCATAGGTACATATTACCAATGCAATGTCTCCTTGAAGCAAATACATAATTACAAGTAAATGTGCCTGGATGTAACTTCACAGCATCACTCTGTTTTTGGAGTTTAAGCATTATGTTTTATCATCAAAACTGACTTCCAAATCAAAAAATTATACTGTCAGTGCCACACCAAATATACACAAGAAGATTTATGGCCACAGTGAACATTAACAGTTTCCATGAAGACTGCTATCACTTTAGTTGGTTTTCCAAAACCTGAAATACCATTTCGGTATACATCATGATTGTGCTTGATAACAACTGATGCTTTATTCCCATCACATATAGCATTCTCTTAATACTAGCAATGGATTTTTTGTACCCACAAAATGTTTACACCATGTTAATCACTTTTTTCAGCTCTGCTATTTATTAATTTTTGTTTGTTTAATTTATTGTACACTAGTGGCCTCCTTTCAAGGGAGACATGATGTATTACTTATACTACCATGGACATTTGGACAGGGAATCAGTGAACTTGCCATACTTGTCATTGTTGTGAGTTGGACCCATTTTTCAGGAGCATTTCCTGTTTCCATTCCAGGCTCAGAGGTAGCCCAGAGAAATATACAAGCAGATGGATAGAGAAGGAGATGATAGAGAGGTGAGAGAAATGGAGGAGAAAGCAAATACTAAGACCAGAGAATGTGTGCAGGATTCTGAGGAGATGTTTCAAAAAAGTCTGTTTGAACCTGTGAGAGATGCACTTATATAGCCAAACTGGAAGCAAAAGACCAGTCACCAAAGACTGGCCTAGACAGTCAAGAGGAGAAGGTAAACACTTGCACCACACCACACTCATCACATAGTCCCTCAAAACCTACACCACCAAAACACACACAGAAGCACAAAACACACACCTACATTCGCGGAGGCTCTCAGTACAAATCTGCCCAAACAACAGAGACCTCCAAAGCAGAATTGCAAGCAACCTCCACCCCTAACACAACCCAAATGACACATAGCCCACATACTCAGTGTGCCACTCAACTACAGCCCATAAGGCATAACATACCCAAATCTCTAGTCATAGGTGACTCTATAGTCAGGCACACTGAAGTTCCACTCACCAGGCTAAACAAGGAAAAAGTTACTGTCAGCTGCCTGTCAGGTGCCAGGATCCGCCACGTAACGCATGCACTCAGGTCACTCCACAACAAGTACAGATATGACTCTGTCATTGTCCATGTTGGTGTGAATGACCTAAGATGTACCTCCCTGGAGTACATGAAAAGAGACATGGGGGAGCTCTCTGATCTTGTAGCCCAGGCAGGTATGACCCTAGCCCTGAGTACTATCCTGCCATCACCCAGAATGATACCACAATACAAGCACAAAATGATTGGCTTTAACAATTGGCTAAGCTTCTGGTGCCAATCTAAGGGAATCTAGTATCTGTCTGCCTATGATGACATGATCGACAGACCACGCTGCTTTGCCAGAGGTGGCCTGCACCTGTCGCCCTTGGGATTCCAGATACTGGCAAAGGCTTTTGCCACCCCTATAGTGCCTTTTTTAGGCAAGGTTCAAATGACAAATTCACCACCATAACAGGTAAAAGCAAGCAAAATCTGAGGGTAATGCTACTCAGTGCTAGACGTCTAAACCTCAAAAAGCATTCACTGGAGGCACTCCTTAAAATGGAGAACATTGACATCTGTGCAGTGACAGGGATCTGGTTCAAAGCTCCAGAGAGCACCCCTGCATTACCAGGCTATAATTCATACCACACCTTTCGGCCACCAAACCCGGACCGAAGCACTAAATGTGGAGGCGTGTTCATATTCATTAAGGATATCCACACCTCCAAGCTAGTTGCTCAGCATAATGCATCCGAGATTATCCAAGTTCAACTAACTCTGGGCAAAACCGCAATCCAGATTGTAGCTTGCAACAGACCCCCCATCATGCCCCAGGATTCCCACTCCTCTTTTCTTGATATACTGGAAAATATTAAGGTGCAACCCAACACTCTAATAATGGGTGATTTCAATTACCCTACTATTAACTGGGAAAACTACTCATGTACCAACTCTTTTGCTCAACATTTTCTGGAAATTATCAATTCCAACGCCTTGGATCAACTTATCCACACCCCCACCAGGGGCAGAAATATCCTAGACCTGGTCATCACCAACATGGGTGACCGGTGCTCCACACCAGAGGTCAGCTCCTTGTTGGTCAGATCCAACCACAAGCTAATCACCCTAGACATCCACATCCTGCTCCCACCCCCCATTAGGAAAACAACTGTAAAAAATTTCTCCAAAGCAAACTTCACGCTTCTTAAGACAGAAGTGGCAAACTTCACAACACCCATGCAGATGGACAATAGAGGTATGACTGCTGAATCTTACACAAATGCACTTTATAAGCACTTACACGAGTGCATGGATTGTGCAATCCCTAACAAAACCAAGATGCTATCATCCAAAAAAGGAAGCTAATCAGGTGGTCTTCTGCCATAAACAAACTCTACAACAGAAGAAAGAAACGGTTGCAAAAAAGAGTAAAATCCCACGATTGGAGGAACTCCCTGGTCAGCCTCGGTAAGAAGCTGAGATCCCTCATAAAATCCTCCAAAGTTAGTTATGAAAACAAAACTGCCACTGATTCTAAAGACAACCACAAAGCATTCTATAGCTATGTCAAGAATTTCAATGGCAACACTCAGATCTTCTCTGAGTTACAGCACAATGACACTAAATATACAGAACCAACTGATATTGCCAACATCCTGGCAGATAGGTTCAGTGCTAACTTTACCCCCTCTCACCCCTAAAGGGCCCATCTTTATACTGGAAGAATGCAAAGTTCCTGTAATCATGGCTGCACAGGTAAAAACCTCACTCTCCAAAGACAAGAACACAGCATCCATGAGACCTGACAACATCCCAGGCTGCCTTCTACATAAACTACAGAATGAACTGGCACCCCACCTAAGTACCATGTTCAATCATAGCCTCACCTCAGGCTTTGTGCCCATTGAATGGCACACATCGACAGTTATCCCACTCCACAAAGGGGGGGGGCACAACAGACCCCAGGAACTACTGCCCATTAGCCTGACGAGCCTGGTCTGCAAGGCCATGGAAAGTATCATCATGGAACGCATAAACAAAGACATTGGAGATCTCCAAACTCTGGACCCCACACAGTTTGGGATTGTAAAAGGCAGATCATGTCTCCCATACCTGATAGACTTCTTTGAAGTAGTCACCAAAGCCATGGATGAGGGTAAGGTGGTTCACACAGCCTATCTAGATCTCGCCAAGGCATTTGACACCATCTCCCACTCTGGAATTATAGATAAACTCATTAAACTAGGTATAAATCCCTATGTCACAAGATGGGTTGCCAACTGGCTTACTGACAGAACCTAAACTGTGAAAGTAACAGACTCCAAATCAGACTTCAGACCAGTGACAAGTGGAGTACCACAGGGTTAAGTCCTGGGTCCTCTCCAGTTTGGTATCTACTTCTCTGAAGTACAAGCTAACACAGAAGGTCTTTGGATAATTAAATTCACAGATGACTGCAAACTAGGAGCCATAATCGAAACTCCTAACGATGTGGACATCCTACAAAAAGGCCTCACTGAGACAGATGCCTGGTATCAAAGCCATGGTCTCAAGCTCAATGCCAAAAAGTGCATTGTCATCCCCTTTGGTAAAAACTCTGTACCCATGAACTACCACATAGGCGGTAGTCTACCTAACACCAAAAGTGTGATAAGAGACCTTGGGACACAGGTGGACAGTAGTCTCTCCTTTGATAATCACATCGCCACAGTGGTCAGGAAATCCTTCTACATGGCACACCTCATCACAAAAGGTTTATCATCCAGAAAAAAAGAGGTCATTGTTCCCCTCTACTCATCACTCATTAGACCCATTATAGAGTACAACGCCCCTTTTGGAATGTACCTCACAAGACATCTACAACAACTGGAAAGGCAGCAAAAATACCTCACAAAGAGGATTACTGGCCTCAAACAAATGCCTTACACAGACCGTCTCAAAAAACTCCAGCTTTACTCTGTCACATATTGCCTACTCAGAGGTGATCTCTGCCTAACATACAAAGTTCTGTCAAACCCAGAGCTGATGGACATGCTTCACTTAAAGAAATCCCAATCCCTCTGAGCTACATGCTCTAGGGACCTAAATCTTGTCACCACAATAAACAGAACATGCTGGAGGGATAGATTCTTGTCCCAGAGACTTCCCATACTCTGTAACAGACTACCTATCTATGTCAAACAGAGCTCCTCATTAGCACTCTTCAAGAAAAATCTTGATGATTGGAAGGGTAATAGGAAATTCACCCCGAGGATCACTTCTGTGGTTCTGCTTGACAGGGGCACAGGAAAATAATTTTCTTGGGTGGTGAAAGCCAGGGTACCTTTTTGGCTAGGCTTGTATAGGCCCTAGGGCCAATAGCCTAGTACCTACCTATGAACCTATTAACCTATGGAGACAAGTCAAGAAATTATGAATATCTAAATGCAACCTTCCATTCGGGAGGGTTGCAGGATGATTTACTTGAAATAATGATGATGCAGAGTGAGCAAGAAAATGAAAGAGATATTTCCTGGGTGGATTTTATAATGAAAATACAAAACAAGGATGCAGAAACTATCCTGAAGAATAGAGATGACATATAAAAGAAAACATATGCATAGAAAATAAAAGAAGGCAGAAGGGGAATAGAGGAAAATGAAAAATGGAAACACATGGTAAGTATTCAAAGTAATATAGACAAAGAAATGGACAGGTATGAAGTATAGGAAATGTAATAACTCCTTTTATTCTTATTAACTGAAAGATATTTTGTGACATTATATTTGATTTTTTCAATGGATAATTTTCTTGAGAATATGAAAAAAAGAAATTATGTAACCCACGTAAACTCCATGTGATGAATGCATTTAACAGGGAAACAAAAATTAAATGTGTACAATTGCAAACATAGGTAGAAAAAAAAGGCTTTAAAAGGACATTTGAAATCTTTATTTAAAGAAGTACCAGTCACTACAAAAGTTTATGACAGGAAGGTTTTAGAGGATGGTAGCTAGAATTGTAATTTTGTGTTAAAAATAGAAAGAAAAAAATATACATATACAAATCATGATAAATGTGGAGGGGAATAGGGATGTCATATAATACTGGTGACAACCAAAAACATTTTTTTTTTTGGGGGGGGGGCATTTGCTAAGTAACTGTGACAAAAGAAAATATGGGAAATGGGACATGATGCAAAAATATGAATTGAAATGCTATAAATGTATTAAAATTGGACAATTATGAATGGATTGCAAAAATGAAAATAAAAGAGTAAGAAAAAGACAAATAAAGAGAAAGAAATTAACAAAGAGAAGACATTTTAGAAGTAGTAGAAATAGAAACAAATTAGATATGAAAATGAATAATAAAGAGGATATAAAAGAAGAAAGCTCTGAAATAAATTGGGAGTTAGTAAAAGAAAAAAGAATTGTACTGGTAAAAGGCAGAAAAGAAACTGTAAAGGGATAAGTATAAAAAAAGAAAGGAAATAGATGAAATTATATATAGCTAATGATTGGGAGTTGGTATAATTGTTAAGGTGTTTGACTCACATTCACAATATACAACAGTGTTTGATTCTCACATTTGAGGGGGGAAATTTGCTAGTCTTGAATGGCCTATTATGAAAGATAGCCTAGTAATTCACTATGAATATATGAAACCATAAATTTAAGGAAAAATGACATTTTTAAAGTGTTTTCTGTAAATGTCAATACTATTAAGAATATAGCAACAAGAATGGAGATTTTGGAGTAGTGTAATATATGTGATATTTATTATTTATTTGTTTATTTATTTGCATAGATGTAATAATATTAAAATAACACAATTTTCAACAAATGAGCAAAGATTACAAACAGAAATACAATGGAGAGGAAAATAATCTGTAATTTAAGAAAGGAGAGAGGTTCTTGAACAGCCATATTCTGTTGACATACATTAACTATGTTGCATTAGCAAAAATAGAAAGATTAACCATTGTAGATTTAAAATGTAAAGAACAAATAAGTGCAATTATACCATTATATGGTTATACTAACTGTTGGAAAAGAGAATGCTTATTTCTTCAAATTTTTGACTATGTCGTGATAAATATGAATACTAAAATAACAGGAGAGTTTAATTGTGATTTAAGAGGCAAGCATGAAAAGAAAACAAATGATATAAGAAAATGTTAGAAGATATAAAATGTGGTAAGTTAAAACTTTGGGACAAAAATTCATGAACTTACAAAAGGAGTATCTAAAAATGAAATAGATTATTTTGCAGTATCAAAGGGTTTAGTTATAGGAGGAGGGGAGGAAGTTGAAACAGGATTTTCTGATCATCTTGCAATATGGCTACAGATAAAGGAGAAAAACTCAGGATTTAATAAAATCCATGTAAGCTCTGTGTAAACCCTACACTGAATGTACCCATGTAAACAGCCACAGTTCCCCCTTGGCAGCATGCCATGTATATTAATCATGGCATGCTGCCAAGGGAGAAGGTAGAAACAGGAATATTAAATCTGTGCAGAGTGCAGAGTATCTGTGTCCATGGTGAGGCTTCATGTAAAATTGAGTGCTACTGTTAAAATGTGTAGTGTATTAATAGTTTGTGTTTAAAATTTATAAATTTTTAAATTTTTTTTATTGTCCATTTGTGCAGCATGGTGTAAATGGGCAGCAATGCCAAGCTGCGATTACACATAGCTGACACCTGCCAGACGTCTAAATATAGAAACCGGATATTATCATTTATGTATGTCTGCTTATGTTTAAGCCTGTTTGGACAGTGCACAGTGATTGCTTAGTAGTGTATGTGAAGATATACTAACTTATATACTATCCAAGTAGCTAAATGGGTAGACTGATGGTCTAAAGCTTTGTAGGTCCTGGGTTCGAGTCCCTAGCACAATTGCCATTTGTGGAATGCAATGTAAAATCTCTTCTAAATTAAAATCAATATTTTTATATTTGGAAGAGCTGCGCGGTGCTAAGCACTGCTTAAACATGGTTAATGGCTAATATTATTTGCGCATTGTTAAGCTGCGCTAAAACCATGGTTGTGCGAATTTTCACAATGCTCAGCTTTGCTTAGCTAGTTTGCATAATGGTAAGTCCCACAGCATTTTTTTGAATGTCGCTAAATGACATATAAGGGTGGAAAAACAGCCTACATTAAAGCCAATATGCAGGAATTCTACACCATTTGTTGGAGTCTGCTTATATGCCAGGTGGTGTTGGAGAGGCTGCAGCCCTTCCAGTGCAGAGATGGGGTGTGCGGGGGTCCAGGGATTTTGTTGGGTTCCTCATATGTAGTTATGAACCTAGGCTGCTGCAGGGTGGTTACCAGGGCTCAGAGTGTAAGGCTGAGGTCTGGGATTGGTTGGCCAGGGAACTTATCAGTGGTACTGGTATCCCCCACACTGGTAAGCAGTGTCACCACCACTATGATGATGTGAAGTGGAAAAAGAGTGAAAAATTGGACATCTTGGTCCAAGAGGCTAGGGCTGGGCATGCCCCACTAATATATAAGTATTTTTTCTACTGTTTTACCAAAATGCAAGCTGAATGTGTGCAAAAGTGGTATGCATAAAAGTGTGCTTCTCTCCCAACACCTGCAGCTGAGAGGATTTGCAATATTCAGTCCCATACTGGGCACCTGGTCAGGTTGCGCTGTGAGTGTGGTAAGTATGGATATATTATGCTAACTGCAATAAATGGACAATTAGAACTGTAGTGCATTAAATGAACAATAACAGTTGTATTGCAATAAACAATAAACAATACCAAAAGCAGTAAGCAAAAAGGTGTAAAGCAGGATTGTGGTGTCATAACAATTGCACTAGAGCTGTAGGCATTGCATGCCAATGGTAAAGTTGCTGCAGTCAAGGGTACAATTGTAATAGCTGTAGAATGCAAAACAAATGGCCTCAAAAAATATATTGATTGACTCATAATATGGTTCAAGGCTGTCTCCAGGCCAATTTCAGTCATATAATGCTCTCATTTTTTTCTACTCCAGGATGGAGGCATGACTGTAGCCCTGAGCAGCATCCTACCATCACCCAGAATGATACCACAGTACAAGCAAAACATGATCAATTTCAACAATTGGCTATGTTTCTGGTGTCATTCTAAGAGGATCCAGTATCTGTCTGCCTAGGATGACACGATTAACAGACCTCAATGCTTTTCCAGAGATGGCCTGCATCTGTCACCCCTGGGCTTCCGGATATTGAACAAGGCTCTTGCCACCCCTATAGTGCCTTTTTTAGGTGGTATTCCAAAGACCAATTTACCTCTGTAACAGCTACAAAAAAAATGCAATCTGAGGGTCATGCTGCTCAATGCTAAAAGTCTAAATCTGAAAATGCACTCACTCGGAGCAGTCCTTAAAATGGAGAACATCAACATTTATGCTATAACAGTGACCTGGTTCAAGGCAGTAGAAAGCACCCCTGCACTACCAGGCTATAACTCATTTCACACCTTTTGGCCCCAGAACTTGGACCAAATCTCCAAAGGTGGTGGTGTTTCCATATTCATAAAAGATGCACACTCCCCCAGACTGGTAGCCCAACATAAAGCATCAGAGATAGTCCAGGTGCAGCTAACATTGGGTAAGACAGCGATTCAGGTTGAAGCCTGCTATAGGTCCCCAACAATGTCCTAAGATTCACACTCCACATTCCTAAGCACATTGGAGAATATTAGGGTCCAACCTAGCACTATCATACTGGGTGACTTCAACTACCCCTCCATTAATTGGGAAAACTACTCATGTACCAATACACTTGCCCAAGGTTTTCCGAAATTCATTAATTCAAATGCCCTGGACCAGCTTGTTCTTGCCCCCACTAGAGGTAGCAACATCCTTGACTTGGTCATTATGAATGTGGGCGACCATTGCTCTACACCAGTAGTTAACTCCTCCCTGATTAGATCCGACAACAAACAAATCACACTGGAAATCCACATCCCGCCCACCCCACCCCACCCCACCCCCTCAAAGGTAACCACCATGAAAAACTTCTCAAAAGCTAACTTTGGACACCTAAAAACAGAGGTGGGTAACTTCATTCCACTCATGCAAATGGAGAATAGTTGCATGACCACCGAATTATACACCAATGCACTGTACAAACACGCACACAAATGCATTGATCTCGCCATACCAAATAGAACCAAGATACTCTTAGCCGAAAAAAGGAAGCCAATCTGACGGTCCCCTGCCATAAACAAACTCTACAACAAGAGGAGGAAACTGATCCAGAATAACATGAAGTCTCAAGACTGGAAAAACTCCCTTATCAGCCTCACCAAAAAGTTACGATCCCTCATCAAATCCTCTAAAGCTAGCTATGAAAACACAATTGCAGCAGATAGTAAAGACAACCACAAGGCCTTCTATAGTTATGTAAAGAATCTCCATGGCAACACCCAGATTTTCTCTGTCAGCCAGAGTCCCTTTGTATTGGCCTGGACTTCAGGGAAGCAGATACCAAACAGGAGAGGACCCAGGACCGAACCCTGTGGGACTCCACTCATGACTATTCAGCAGTCTGACTTGGAGTCAGCTACTTTCACACTGTGGATTCTATCTGTGAGCCAGTTTGGAACCCTCCTAGTGATATAGGGGTTGATGCCTAACTTAGTGAGTTTTTCTATGATTCCTGAGTGGGGTATGGTATCAAAGGCTGTATGACCCACCTTGCCTTCATCCACAGTTCTGGTGACTGACTCAATGAAGTCGACCAAGTTGAACAGGCATGATCTACCCTTCACAAAAGCAAACTGTGTAGGATCCAGAGTTTGGAGATTCCCTATATCCTTGTTTATTAGGTCCATGATGATGCATATGTGTTTTAAATAATAAACATGTTCAAAATAAACACCTGTCACCTGATTCGAACCCAAGACCATTGCACCTGCAGACTACTTCATTAACCTGCTATGCCATAAAGCTGCTAATTAAAACAGGCAGTTTAAGCAAAACATAGTAATTGCAAGTTACAGTCATCAAGCTTGTTTCAGCAGAACTGTGCATCACACCACATTGCATTATGCAAACTTGCTTAAAGATAAATGGAAAAAATTGGAAGTGCACCTTGGAGTCTGGTGCAAGAGTGCACCACTAGAAAGCCAAACACTCTCATACTACACAAGAATGGGTGTAAGTGAGTTATCTAATAGCAGGAGAATGTTCCCTTTTATCAGCAACATTTAAAAGTACACCTGGTAAGACATTACTTGCAAAAATCATGTACAACAAGGACCCTGGTACAGAAACACATCCATATAAAGCCATGCATGTAATGATGGCTGTAAAAACATATATAACAGCCTATATGCATGTACTTACATCTTGAAAATTCACCTGCTGTAACAGTGACTCAGTAGTTCAGCCTTTTAAATGCCTTGCAAACAGTATATTTTGCCACACACAGTCCTGTGTTCAAATTCAGTGGTGGGTAGCATTTAAATAAAATCATTGTGAAGCCAGCAATTACTTTCTGAGTCATGCACTCTTTATCCACACAATGCATTACAAATAAAATGTCTGCTTGTCACTGATGGAAGTCACAGGCCTGCAGATAGAAACACCCTTCACATATTCCTATAGCAAAACTATAAGTAAATAAAATGTCACATCATGCATTAATATGCATTCACAGAGGATTTCAATTCAGGTAATGCAAATGAGGACCACTAATATCAGAGTGTAGTACACAATCCTTTCAAACTGACAGTGCAGATTAGCACAACTATACAACTAACATACACATATGAAGCCCCTGCTTGTAACAAGGACTTCCAGCATACACATTCCAAATGAGTACCAGACTGTAACACATGGCCTAACAATTGTCCAAATGGTGGACATAATGTTATATTTTCCCCAGTGCTGCTCAAGGAAACAACAAACATGTAGCCTAGTACTCTACTAATGATACAGTTGACTAACATACTTACCTTGAACACATGCCTTAATTGGAGTATAATGACTACCCTCACTATGGCTCTGCCTCTGCTACAAGGCTCACACAGCTGGTTGTCCTCCAAAGTGTTCACACTCTCTGCCTAGGCCTATTACCTGCAGCAGTAGCTGCAGCCTGTACCACACACATGTAACAGTAGCTGCTACAGACCTACCCTCTGCGGGTCTATATTACGTTATCGAAAAATGTGTTCATCGAACATGTGTTTGCTGACCAATAAACAGTGAAGGCACTAATCACCAAATGGCCACTTCAGTGAATTTTTTTCCAGTGAAGAAAATTGCTTGGCCAAACACAAACAAAACAAACTTTCAAATTCTACACCCTAACTATTTATTTTATTTATTATTTTACATTTGTTAACCGGGCTGGTCTAGCTGGATACATATCCGTTTTCAGTAGAGGCCCGAGGAGAAAAGCTCCAATACACAATGGAAGTACATATTTAAATTACAAGATTCAAAGTATTGTTACAAAAAAGAGAATATAGCTTACATATGCAGGAATGAAAATTTACATAAATGTTATATAAGACGAAAGGACAGACATGAAGTTATACACAAAACATTGATTTCGTTAATGATACTGGAAAATAGACTGAAATCAGAGATTTTCCTTATTACTAAAAGGAAAGAGAGATTTTAGAGATCTGCAATTAGGGAAATGGGCTAGGGATATGGGACTAAAAGTTATGAGATATGTAGTTAGTCAGGTTCTCGACATGGGCATGTCCATTGTGAAATATGCTAAAAAAAAAAAACTAAATATGCCAACTCTGAGATCACACTACAGTGGGGAAAAGGGAAAATCCCTGATGACAGCCAAGTGTTTCTCCCCCCGTGGGGAATAAAATTGCTGAAGTGGCCATTCAGAGATAAGTGTTTTTGCTGTTTATTGGTCAACGGATACATGTTTGATAAACACTTTTTCATTAATGTAATATAAATCCCCCTCTGAGATGATGTAGTCTCCTCACCCGAGTAAGGTCCAGCACAACATATCAGTAAGGTCTTGTAATCTACATGGAGGCCTTATATCTTGTTCAGTGGTTGCATGTCATTGACTAATGATAGTGCAAATCAGCTGTGTTGCCTGCAATTAGCATTTCAGAACCATAGATTGGTTAAGAGGCAACCACCTGCTAATACGAAGCATGTTAAAAGGCAAACATGCTGGCTATGGGGAACTATTCTGTATGAGACTTTCTGCACACAGAACATGCGTTTGCAAAAACTTAAATATCACCACATATCAACAGAGGAGTTTTGTGCTCCAGCAGGTATGCAACCTTTTTGTTTACAACAGAATGTGGATGTGTGAATATACTTAATAGGGATTACAGTATTGACCTTTTCTTACAACTGTTATAATGACATGTCATTGATATCCAGATGTGTTACACCTACAGAGGACATACGATACATCAAGAGTGGAATGATTTTTGTCAATGTGACACATTGGTCTCTTGGGACTGTCCCTTTATAGTGGTTGTAATAGCACACTGCTATTTGTTTCACACTGTTATTTTGACATATTATCAGGGTGGTTGCTATAATAGACTCTAGTACTGGGTGTATGATCATACAGCAGTATCTGTCATGGCACACATGGGAATAGCTAACTATCGCTAGTATCTTAGTTGTATCCACACACTTAGTATGTCTGCACACTGTGGAATATGATGTGTCATCAACCAGCAGATACTGCTAGCCGTTCTGTTCTTGCTGTATCTCTACATCGTATACTTCCAAGTATGTAATCCTGTCATGTGTTCCCATTCTGTTGTCTTTAAAGACACATGTACCCAAGGAGAATGCGATTATATTTGAAGGCCATCCGGCAACACCATGAACTCCTACTATCCAGGGGAAGGCAAAACAGGGAACAGTGGGCAGCACTGTGGGCTGACCTTGTCCATGATGTGAATGCTACAGATCATCAGAGCAGGACATATGAGCAGGTTCGACCTCGCACAATAAACATGATCAATGTTGCATGCAGAGCAGCAGCAGTTGTAGCCAGAGATCAAGGCATTACTGATGGAGGGCATGCAGCAGAACAACCACTCTCAGCCACTGAGGAATTTCTGGTGAACCTAAGCACACACAACAGCTGCCAGGCACAGTTTCCATGGCAGAGGAGCATGCAGGTAAGCTTAGCTTGATCACGATTGCAATACTATACCATTCAGTGTGTCAGGGTGTATGTCCTCTTATGTAGGTGTCAGGTCTATGTTCTTTGGGGAGGGTTAACTGCAGTTTGACTCTCATGCTCAGATGTTGACCAATACAATAATTAGGATAGTATCTACTGTAAATGTGAGATATATGGATGTATTACCTTGCTGTGATGCAACATGCAGTGGTACTGAGATTACCTCTCCCTCTACACAGGTCTATCTGGTATCTGCCAAGGCCATAGTCCTGCTCCTGGTAAGCACAATACTGTTTTGTTATAGATGTAGGTATACACCAATGTAATCCCTAAAGTTTCACCCAGGCCTGCTGCCTGGAGAGCTGTACTGGTGGCATGATTGCCAACTGCACAGATATGTTATAACTGTACACATGTTACAGTCATACATATGCCTTGTAGGTGTCACCACACTGATAGATGCGACAGTATTGCCAGGACATTGCAGATTGCCATATGTGTCAGCTGTGCAGAGTCTTCACAATGTCACCAGTGTACCTCATTTTTGTTGATGAGATTCTATGTAAAGAGCTTTTATTTACAAATAACTACAACTGTTTGTGGGGATAGTAATGTCCTCTTGTCCTACTATATGAGGTTGGGGTTTCAACAAGTTGGTAAAAGTGCTAACAGTGTATAGAGCTGTACAGTTATTGCAACATAGTACTGAAGAGCATAATAGTTTAGGTATTAGTATTCTGCTTTTTCTTCTCTTCTCACAGATGACCATGAGGGTTGATCTCTGTCCCCTACACAACCTGATGTCAGCATCTTTTCAAACTCTGATGATGATGGTGACCACAGTGAGGCACAGTTGGGGGTTTCAGGGGCTGAATATGTCCCAGAGGTTGACATCACTTCTCTGCCCTCATTGTCACCACACACAGTCAGTATGCCTACACATACCCAGTCCCCAGAGGCCACAGATATTGGAGAGTCAGAGGTTTGGGACATTGAACAGGAAAGTGTGGCAACTATGGCTCCATTGAGTGTAGACATTGGCCATAGCCAGACAGCTGGTGAGCTTCCACACAGGTGGATTGACAGAAGTGCTCATTGGATGCTTGCTGTCCTTCCACTACCTGTTGTAGGTGTCACATCACAGTTCACTCGGCATATGGTTCGGACTGTTATGGAGGCACAGGCACATTCTTAAAGGAACTCCAGACATATGTTCAGGGTTATGGATGCAGCATAGTCTGACATCCATGACTGCCTACACCATGTTGGTGACATCCTGGATTGGGTCACTGATGCAGTGGACAGAAGGTAGTCTATCTTGGAATGCACAATGTCTGTGCTGGAATGTGTGGTTGGAGCTGAAAGTCAGCCTCATGTATGTAGGTCAGCAACCCCATCTGCAGAGAGTCCACATGGCCATGCATAATCGGGCTCCTGTAGTGGCAGTACATCCAGCGCTACAGAGGTGAGTGTGCTGTCCACAGCAAGACATTGCAGGCCATGGGCTTGTGCTCCTCGGTGTTCCTGTGGAGGACACAGTCCCAGCAGACAGCAAGCACTGTCTGGTAGTACCATCTCTTCTGACCTTGGGCATGGAGGTTCCAGTGCAACTCCTGGCAGAGCCAGTTCCCATGTTCAGGGCCAGAGATGTTGAACTGTCGACTCTACTATGCATAGTTTAAAGCTGTCCAACATACACACATGTAGAGCTAGCACTAAATTTGACAGTGTACATGTACACACTCACACACCAATGTCAAATTCAGGTCACCTACAGACACACATGGCACAATTCCATGGTCTAACTTGCCTGCTTCCCTTCCTGACTCACACACATGCTGTCAACATTTTGAGTCAGCCTATGCCTCCTGCACCCCCACACAATGGGTCTATATCAGACTGTTGAATGCTGACAACTTCAAAGCTTCAAACTTCAAACTTAAAAGTTCGAAGTCTAAAAACGTTGAATGTCAAAAAAAAGTAAAACACTCAAAACCCAAAACAAAATGTTCTATGCAGGGGTTTACCCCCCCTACACCCCCGATACTTAAATATACCAACTCTGAGATCGCACTACAATGCAGTAAAGGGAAATCTTCCCTTTTCGCACTCTATGGCAATCTCCATTTTACATTTCAACGTTTTTACACTTCGAACTTTAGTGCTTTGAACTTGTCAGCATTCAACATTATGATATAGACCCCACACAACATTCTGTGCAAGTGATGATACCTGTACTGCATCCCTGTCATCCTCATCACGGATGTAGGGAAATGAAGCTATGTGTCTGATGCACAGGGTGACTATATAAATTAACATATACTTGTGTAATGCATTGTTTTGCCATGCCACTTGTAGTGGTTACTGACAGATACTGTATGCTGATATTTGAATGAGTAAGCCGCATAATTTTGTGCACCTTATGTTGTATGATGTTGTAATGGCTATATACTTTCACAATGAAAGGTGTGTCATGGACCTGTTTATGTCTCTGTTTCAGGATTCTGTTGGAGACACCTATGGATACACAGCAGCAATAAAGCCATAGACATCCCAACACAAGATAGAATGTCAGCACAGAAGAAATATGTCCTCAGCAAGGTGCAGCACTATAGATGCATGGCTCTATAAGACCATATATGTGCAACAGGCTAACATGGACAATGGTGTCATTCAGAGTACTCATGCATCCATAATCTGTGAAAAGGTCTGATACCCTTGATAAGTGTCACTAAGGTTGTGGGAGCTAACACAACTACAAGCTGTGGTGCTGGGAATGACCCATCTATACATTTCCTGTGTCTAGTACAGCCATTTTTCCTACAACAGCTATAATTGTCTTGTTCTGCATCCTGCATATAACCTGAACATGATGTGTGTCACAGCGGATGTGTGCTTCACATGCGGGGGCGGCTGTTACATATAGGGTGTACTGTCTGTGTTACATACTTTCTCTCCAGCATGTGCTTTGCATACCACAGTGACAGTGTAGGTGTGTAGGAAGGGTAAGACATGTATTAGTCCTGTCATGGATGCATGGGAGGTACATAGTGGGATATGTCACCTCCCTGTATGGCAACCATACACATCCACTACAAAGCATTTATGAGACAGACTACACATGTATGATCTTGACACAGACTCCATAGGACATGTTATCTGCAATGTGTATTGCTGTACCATGGAACCTGTGTGACTGCTACAGTTGTAAGATATGCCAGTGTAGTGACATAGCAAGGGTGTTATTGTACACAATGATAGGTGTGATAAGTAGCACATTCAGTATGGCAATGACAGTCTGGGAGTTAAATCACAGACCAGTCTATTTAGGTTGTACAACAATGCATGCATCCCTACATGTCACTGACCACTGAAACTCAAAGGTAATGGCTCAACAGTATGTGGTATGTGGACACTACTATATTTCCCAGGGTAGATGACTTTCCAAAGGATAGTATTGTGCACTCGTTGTCATTTAGTATTTGTCAGTGGCTCAGACAGCAACTAAATGTGTGTCACAGGGCATCCTGGGTAACTTTTGCTTCTGTGTGGGATTCAGTGACAGCTCCTATATGCAATCACCTGCTAATGTAGCCAGTCAGAGGTCCCTGACAGTGGCTGTGACTGCAGAGAGGGAATGGATAGCAAGGGGCATGTCATCAATGCTGTATAGGAAATCCACTGGTGACTGGCATCATTGCAGTGTAGGTCTCCCAATGCTATCTTCCCAGATTATGACTGTCAGACACTTGCCTGGCCACCAACTGACATAACACTGTAGAAAACCTACACAGTTTCCAGCAAGGCCTGCTGGCCTAATATTGTCAAACACCTTATCAGGCCATGGTAGGTAGAGTGAGTAATATTCCCATCATCCATTGCATAGTGTAACACTCAATGGGTCCACCTTTTAAAGTTGGTAGATATGATGTGGCCTTGAGCATAACAAACTGTGCCTGTTACAGTGTCAGTAGGTATACGACAGTGTTACTGCTCATATCCATGCTAACTCCTTTCATGGCATTTCATGTTACATAACTTAGAGATCTGGGGACACTGCTTGGCACTACATGTTAGTTGTCCTTTGTGCAACTAATATTACAGTTGCTTTCAGCATGTTCCAAGAAGAGTGTCATCCAAGGTGTGCATACAGAGTGCAGACAAGCATGTTAGGGAAGTGGAATATGTATACACTTTGAAGGTAAGGTGGGGGTTTTACACATGTATTCACAGTTGGACACTACCCAAGCAGTGTGTACTGGAAGGGCACAATTACCCTGTGAAGAGAGTCTGCAGAATTGCTGGTGCCTGGCAACTACTAATGCTGGTCTCATAGACACCACTCTGGCATGGGATACCATGCTTTGATACATTTTCTGTCATCACACACAAAACAGTACTACAAAGCCCATGATGACAAGCAGAACACAGGCTGTTTGTTCATCCACATAGCTATTCCACATCATGAAAGGCTCTGTAGGCTTCGCATACCCCTTTTCCAAGTAGTACCCCTGTACTCATCACTCATTAGACCTATGATTGAGTACAATGCCCCATTCAGAATGTATTTGACCCGACACCTGCAGCAGCTGGAAAGGCCCCAAAAGTTCCTCACCAAAAGGATAAAGGGTCTCAAAAATATGTCTTATGCTGCCCGACTGAAAGAACTCCAGCTCTATTCAGTCTCATACCGCTTGCTCAGAGGTGACCTGTGCCTGACATATAAGGTCATGTCAAACCCAGATTTGATGAATATGCTTCATCTCACAAAATCTAGATCCCTCAGAACCACAAAGGTGGGAGACTTAAACCTTGACACGGTTATTAATAGAACGTGCTGGAGGGACAGATTCATCACCCAGAGACTCCCTATGCTGTGGAACAAAATCCCGGTACATGTGAGGCAGAGCACCTCGCTGGCCTTGTTCAAGAGGAATCTTGACCAATGGATGGGAGATCGCAGATATACCCCAGGGATTACTTCAGTGTCACTGCTTGACAGAGGCACAGCAAAATAATAGGCATAGTTTTATTCAAACTAAAGGGGTGGCGAAAGCCACATAACTATGGGCTAGGCTTATAAATGCCCTTGGGCAGATAGCCTAGTATGAACCTATGAACCTATGAACCTATGAAGATGCCTTCATTATCAACCTATGCAATCAGTTGGCTTTTGTGTGTGTTATGCCATCTGTTCCATGGTTGGTGATATGTCACTAGGGAACTGACCAGAAGGGGATTAGTATCACTGCTGTAGTGCCACAATATACTGTACAATGTCCATTGACATAGATGTCCAGTCTTTCTGTAATAATCAACCTACTGGTGGTGAAACATCATAGGTAACACTTTCACAGCAATTCATGCATCCTGTCCTTCAACAGATTACTGATGCATATCAGCATGGCATGGCTGTGAGTCCTACTGCAGTGGACTGGCCACCTTTGTCCAATGTGTGTCCACCTGCCACGTGTCCTATTCATGTCATACTGTACAGTTATGTACCCAACACACCTGTTTGTGATCCCACATCATGTCACATAACAATAAATGTGCTGTCTAGTTGCTTCACAGGCATTGTACACTTGTGAGGCCAACATAATATATACAAAGTTGAACAAGTCCTCTTTGCATGCAACAGCATTCACATCTTCAGAGCGAGGTGTGCCTACAAATAGTATATAAGAGGCTGTCAACCCCAAGGGTGTGGCAGCATCACCCTACCTTTGGAGGACCTGTTGCTGTGGTGTTGGGAGTGTCCCTACCCCTCTACTCCTATGACACACAAACACATGTGACAGATGTGACTGCATTTCAAACCTTGCTGCCATGGTGTCTCCAACATCAGTCATTACATATGGCAATGACTATTATGCCAACATGCACAGGTCACATCCTGTACCATATACATCCACCTCACACACACCTGCATGTGTGCAGCTCCTTACCAGACACATTGCCGAACAGACACCTCAGAACATCCTGCCTCTGGAGTGCACAGTACACATAATATGCATGTACCCCTCTCTCACTGGTCAAGCAATGAAGGAAAGCACAAAAATCACACCTCTTAGTCAGAGGTGATTAAATTGTGAGACACATTGATGTCTGTGTCAAATGGTTACATATGGGACAGATCACAGATAGCTGTTTGTGGGTTGACACAATAGGGCTTACCACACATTGCCACAAATCAAACGATATCAGTTAACATAATGATGACATCATAGTTCCTGCAGGTGTGTATGACTAGGAGCATACATTACTCACCTGTATGCAGACACATGACTGTGCTTAGCCAGTCTGCGTCTCACACGGGTGTACTCGTATCTTTTGGCTGCAATTGACATTCACCTGGGATGATGGCACCATACACACAGAAATTGATGGAAGTCAATAATTGCCTTGGTGTGTTGTGTTCATTGACAGGGGATCTACTACATGTCTGCCTGGGATCCCTTGCTCAACAAACATCAATGATTCAGCAGTGATGCCGTTCATCCCTTACTCCTGAGATTTTAAGTAAAGACCACTGCTACTAGCAGCCCCACAATGCATCTTAGATTCATTGTTCAGGGAAAAGTTGACAATGAGAACACCATCTTTATACAACATCATGGTTATGCTGCTACACGGTGGGTATGGCAACACTGAACCCCAGTCTGTGGAATGTGTCACACTTTGGATTATGCAGGCATGTGTGCAGTCAAGGATATCTGGTTCAAGGCTGGAGATCGCACCACAGCCATACCAGACTATATGTCCAGCCACATCTTCACACCTCAAAATGACAGTGTTCAAGGTAATGCAGGTGGTGTATACATACTCATTAAGGATAGATACACATCCAATTTTTGTGAAATACTGTGATTTTTCAGAGATGATGCAGGTGTCATTCAGTACTGGAAGGGCACATAACCAAGCAATAGCAGGCTATAGAAGCAGCTCCATGTATCCAGACACCCATTGTGCATATTTGTATGTACATGTGTCTATCAAGATATATCATTATACCATGTTTTGGGGTGGCATTAAGTGACAACCAGCTGTGTAGCTTAGTCATGCTGCAGCTCACTTGATCAAAAGATAGTCTATGCCCTTAACTATAATGTCCTAGAGCAGTGTTCTGACATCCCACCAAGGGGAACCAATGTATTGCATCATGTATTTACCAATATGGGTGACCACTGCAGCCCCCCAATGTGAGGTCATCCTTGGTGGAATCTGACCACAGATCAGTGTCATTAAAACTATCAGGACTAACCCTCCCCCCTGCAAACAATACAGACATATATTTCAACAAAGCCATTTATTACTTCCTGTGTGATGGTTTACGTAGTTTGACTGCACCTTCCCCCTCTGGTGGGATGGCAAGTATGCAGAGCTGTACACCCATGCATTATGGCAGCAGCATTAGAACTGCATGAACTTGGCTGTACCTGACAGAAGGAATACAGACTCCTCATGGCACAGCAGACCTTCCCGGTGGACAGCTGCCAATATCAGGCTGTACAATAGGAGGTGGACATTACTGTGTGACAGTTGTGGTAAGGGTGCCCCACCTTAAAATTATGACACAACCTCCTCAGCTACAACAACCACATAGTGTTGTTGTGATGTTGTGTAGACACAGTAAGTGACAAAATTAGCCACCCGCACAAAGCAAAACCACAATTCACAGTGTCGATACATGTGTAACATCAAAGGACAGGCCCAGATTGTCAGTGAACTCATACTTAATGATGCCATAAAGAATGGGTCTGTACCCATAGCTAACCTGTAGCCCCACATGTTCTGTGTCAACTTCACTCCCTTATCCCCACAACAAGTGACACGCAACATTCTTACAACCTGTCCCATAACTTCCATATCTACAGAGCAGGTCATAAATGGCCTCTGTATGGAGGATACACAGCATATATTGGACATACTAACATCCCAGGCTGCATCCTACATGGGATGTGTCATTGATTATTGACACCATTGGGAACACCTTGCAGTCATACTGAAACCACTGGCTGGACCCAGCTGACTGGACAAAGGCAACTGTTATACCCTTGCACAGAGGTGGTGCATGTACTGACCACCAGAAATATATACTTCTTTGCCTGAGTATCCATATCTGTACTGCAGTAGGGGAAATCATGATGGAGCTGATCAGCACACATATATGTGATCTACACACAGCTGACTACACACAATTTGGATGTCTGACAGGGGATCATGACTGTTCAACATGGTGGACATTTCTAAAGAAGTCACCAAAGACTTCGGTGAGTGGACATCAGGGCATACAACCCCTAGGACTGAGCCAGGCCATCTGACTATATCCCCCACTCAGGCATCATTTACAAAGCACCCACTTAGGCATCCATGGTACTATCATTGTAGGGGTCACTTAGTGGCCCATTGATGGCACACATACTCAACATAAGGGCATCTGCCTCCAATAGCTGATCTGTAAGCAGCAGTGTTCAACAGGCTGAGTCCTGTGCCCTCTACTACTTGAAATCCATTTAACCACAATATAAATGAATACTGACTGTCTGTGGCTAACAATGTTGGCTGATGCCTGCAAAGTGTGAGCATTCATGGAAACTGTGAATTATGTCAATATCCTAGAAGAGGGTAGTGATGAACAGATGCCTATTGACATAGTAATCGCCATAGACTGTATGAAAATATATATGTAGTATCATTTCCATCATTAACACCTATGTACCTGGAAAGTAGCATATCAGTCGCAACATGTGATATATATACTTAGGGGTAAAGGAATGGGCTACACAGACCTGGCCACACAGGTTTACACCTAATGTTTCTCCAGTGATATGACGGGAATCATGTGTCATAGCTAAGGGCACAAGCACCCGTAACCGACATACTCATAACATCCCTGTAGTCTTCCCTCAGTATGCAATATCTGAGTGCAATGGCCATTTGGTAGTGGACCTTTCCGAGCAGTACTGGCACTTGCACCCAACAGTATGATCACTCACAAGGGAACTTCACATCTGTAGCATATGTTCAATGGGGATCATCTGAAATGAGTGTCATTGTAGCCTGTGGCATATAGATTACTCAGAGGTGTTCTCTGCCTTCCATATGGGACAATGTGTGACTGTTCTTGATTGTAAATGCCACATATCTGCAGGTGGCATAGTACATGGATTAATCACTGTAAGGACATTAACCTAGTATGTGATGTTAATAATACATAATGCTGTGACAGATTTGTCTAGCAGAATTTAACCCACCTTTGATACAGAACCCTGGCTAATGGCAAGTGGAGCACCTCAATGCACCTCATCATATGCCATCTGTATGAATGGGTGGGTGACTGTCATTTCACCACAGGGCTTCTGCCTGTGTCCCTCTTGGACTGAGGAAATATGTGCTGATCATGTAAATAATGATATATAGTTGTCTACTATGGGCAGTACTGTGGTGGTTTGAAGTCCCAGAAATTTGGTAGAGTTAGTGCAGGCTATGTACAAGGACCCAATAACTCAAGTACGAACAGTGTTCGGCCTCACAGAGGGGTTCCCAGTGGGAGTGTATGTACGCCAGGGTTCAGCTCTGAGTGCACTACTGTTCATACTGGTGATGGACTACATTAGCAAACAAGTCAGGGGGGCACAGCAACTAAGTTGTTGTATGCAGACAGTATGACGTTACAGGTAGACTCTGAGCTAGAACTTTACCAAATGATAGGAGAATGGAATGCAAAACTGAAGGCACATGGGATGAAACTAAGCACAGATAAGACGGTGGTAATGGCATCAAATTGGGGAAATCAGAAGAAGTTAAGAATAGAGATAGAAGGGAAGATAGTGGAACAGGTAAACATTTTTATGTATCTAGGAGGGGTGGCTGAGGAGAAGGGAAGTCTGATTGAAGAGGACAAAACTAGAATCAGAGGGGCTGCAGCCAACTGGCATAGAGTGTCAGGTGTAGCCTATGACAGATGAATGCCAAAGAAGCTAAAAAATAAGATGTACATGACAGAGGTGTAAACCAGTACTACTGTATGGTACAGAAACCTAGGCAGTAAAGGCAGAACATTTGAAGAAGCTAGAGGTAATGGAAATCAAGTGCCTGAGATGGGTTGTAGGATGCACACTGTGGGACAAATGAAGAATTGAGGACATAAGGGCAGAAGCCAAAGTAGCTCTGATTGTAGAAAGATCAAAGAGATCAGATTATGGTGGTTTGGACACATGCAGAAAAGCAGTAGACAATCTGGTGAGGAAGATTTGGGACAGACAGGAAGAAGGTATGAGGAAACGAGGACATCCAGCAAAGAGGTGGGTAGATTATGTGAAACAATATCTGTGACAGTCAGGCATGAGTGTTGAAAAAGGCTGGAGTGTGGCACTGAATCAAGAGAGTTGGCGACAGTTAACATGATACCCAGACCCCATGTAGAAAAAATGGGAGAAAGGGGGCTGCTGATGATGATAGGTGTCTATGATTGTGATGGCTGTATGGTCATTATGCTAGTCAGGTTCAAACATCCTATTATTCTATAACCTGATGTAAATTGCTCTAAAAGCCACACACACAAACATGGCTACATTGAGGACAGCACCACTTCCTTTTACTGCTTACAACAGCACTGCACACACATACTGCAAGCTGGCTGTAAGTAGATTAGAACACTTACCTGTGTAATGGTACACAGTACAAATCATGGCATATGATGCATGCAACACACCTCACGTCTGATAGTACTATCAGTTTAGGACATATGTTTAATGGCATCAGCAAGCAAGTTGTAGTCAGGCATCTGGAGGGGGAGGGCTACAACTGAAATTCTGCAAAACACTACCTCTATGTAAGTTACTGAAGTGATCATATTTATGGCATATGAAAATTCACACACACACACCAAGTGGCCTGCAGTGAGATCAGTACCCCTATCTATCTAGTCTTACGCACTATAGATAACAGTGCTTATTACATGTGCCACAGCTTAAGTCAGATGCTGCAATGGCAGCTGGTAGTCTTAAGGTAGATGACATCATCAGGCCTTGTAGAAGACGGGAGTTTGTAAGCCAGCAGCAACTTACAGGGCCAGAAATGTGCATGACCTTTGCAGTTTGATAGCCAATCAGGGTTTCTCAATTGCTTGGTAGGGACACACACACACACACACACACACACACACACACACACACACACACACACACACACACACACACACACACACACACACACACACACACACACACACACACACACACACACACACACACTGCAGTGATATTAGAACCTCAACTTACCTAATCTTAGACATTAGAGACCACAGTACTTATCACATGTGCTAAGGCTTAAGTTGGATAAAATAATGGCAGCTAGTAGTCTTAAGGTAGATGACATCATCAGGCCTTTTAAAAGAAGGCAGTTAGGAAGCCAGGATCAACTTACAGGGCTAAATAAAGTGCATAACTGTTGTAATTTAATTTACAGGGCCAAAAAGTGCATAACCATTGTAATTTGATAGCCAATGAGGGTTTCTCAGTTGTTTGGCAGGGCCACACACACACACACACACACACACACACACACACACAAAGTGACCTGCAGTGAGATTAGAACCCCTGCCTATCTAGTCTTAGACACTATAGATCACAGTACCTATCACACCCACCGTGTTTAATGTCTGTTTTATATGTGAGTGCAGGTAAACTACTTGTGGATTACACAAACTAGGCTTGTGTTCAACAGCATCTGTGGCCTGCAGAGTGAAATTGCTTTGTACTGTTATCTACATCTAGTATCTTAGCAGTGAGATAACTGCTATTGTCCTAGCTATGTGTCTATAGTTACCAGTATGGTCCTATGTGTCTATTTGCACTTGGATGGGCAAGCCTGTGAGTATGGACAATGTGCCTTGTCCATGTGTGTGTAGACAACATTATACATTACAAAACCTACTCACCTGTTGTTGTCTATGTGGTGGCACCCATCAGGCAAAGGGGTGTGTAGGTAAGTGCATTATGTAATATTGAGCCCTTACTTTGCATCATTTGAGGAACATTATAGATGTGTGATAGAGCAGCTTTACGCACTGGTGTTAGGATATGTATGAAAATACAGGCATCTGCATACATATTTCTGTACATAACAGTGATGTATATATAAATGTAGTTGTGTGTGTGTGTGTGTGTGTGTGTGTTATGTATATGTGTTATGCAGCTATATGGGGAGGGACTCAGATGTAGGTTTTTACATATGTATATAGCTATATATAATATATATATATATATATATATATATATATATATATATCTATTTGAATAAACATAGAGATACATATACTATTTATTTATTTTATTTTTATTTTACATTTGTTGACTGGGATTGTCCAATTGAGCTGAAGAGCCCTTTTTCAGCGGAAGTCCGGGAAGAAAAGCTCCCAACAATTTCTACAACTTTCATTATAAATTAGCATTAAACAGCAATGTTACATGATTATTACAAGTCATTGAGTAGAAGCACAGTGTTATACAGTGTCAATAATCAGGAGTATAGCATAAGTATTTCAAGATGTATAAAAATAAATATGTCATTAAGATGAGTATAGTTTTTGGGTTAAGTGGTAAAAAAAACTATTTTATCATGATGTAGTTGCATGAAGGCCAGAAAATTACAATAGAATGTTTCTCTGAAGCAATTTGCTTAATATATTTTAGAAGACAGTAGAAAGAGTAGTCAAGAAAGATTAGAGCTAGTGAGAAGAGTGAGTTAAGGGCAGAAAGTAGATTAAGGTAAGAGAAGTAGGGGATGTTAAGGAGGAAGAGTGCAGTGGCAGGACTAGTGGCTTTTAAAGTGCTCTTTGGTGGCTGTCTTAAATGGTTTAGGATGTGTAAGGGTCCTAATTTCTAGTGGGACCCTATTCCAGGCAATAGTGGGGTGATAGCTGTACATGTTGCATCTAGATGTAGACTTTGGTTTGTAGATTTGTAGTAGGTCTTAGTTAGAGCTTCAGAGAGGTCTGTAGGGAGAATAATGGGAGATAAGAGGGGATAGAGCTAGACAGTAGGAAGGCTGGTATATGATAGAATGGATGATCTGGAGCTGAGAGAGAAGAAATTAGTGGGGTAATTCAAGCCAGTTTAGGTGCTTAGAGAGACACAGTGATGGGATTTGTAGGTTTGTTGGGCAGCAAATCTAGCTGCCTTGTTGTAGGTAGATTTGAGTTTTGTCAGAAGTGCTGAGTTAGGATTTGTGAGAATTTGAGAAGTGTACATTAGACTGGGTAGAAGGTAGGTAAGAGAGAGAGAGTAATCTTGGCTTCAGAGGTAAGGAATTTCTTGTTATGGTAAAGGAGCCCTAGTTTTGAATGTGTCTTTTTGATACAGTTATTAAAGTGCAAGTCAGATTTAAGCTGATCATCGATGGTTATGCCTAAGAGCTTAGTACTGGATTCTACCTGAATGGGAGCATTATTAAGGGTCTGTATGGAGAAGGAGAGTTTAATATTTATGAAATATTTAGGTAGGAAGAGTAACAGCTTTTTTTTTTTTTTTTTTAGGGTTAAGGATGAGCTGGTTGTTGGAGAGCCATGTTTCAACTAAGTTAAAAGATGCCTGAGTAGCTGAACAGAGCTTAGAGGGAGAGGTAGCTGTGGTGATGACTGCAGACTCATCTGCATATTGCACTAAAGATGACTGAGGACAGGAGGTATAAAGCTGATTAGTAAAGATATTAAAAAGTAAAGGCCCTAGGATAGACCCTTGAGGTACACCCATTTTGACAGGGAGAGGAGGGGAGAGTGCAGAGTGCCATCTCACTGACTGAGATCTATCAGTGAGGTAGCTGGAGAACCATGCAACAGTATCAGAGGAGAAGTTGAAGTTATGCAGTTTGTGCAGAAGAAGAGTGTGGGACAGTGTTGAAAGCGTTTGAGAGGTCCAAAAATACGCAAGAAATAAGTTTATGGTCATCCATGGCTATAGAGACTGCGTTGAGGAAGGATAATAGAGCTGTAGTGGTACTATGTTTGGGTCTGAAGCCATGTTGAGTGGATTTAGGCAGATTTTCTTGTATTAGATGCTGCATAATTTGTTTATGAATACATTTTTCTAGTACTTTAGAGAGAGGGGAGAGGATAGCGATAGGTCTAAAGTTGGAGATATCAGAGGAGTTACCTCTTTTGTGTGTAGGTAGAGTGTAGCATTGTTCCAGATGGAAGGGACTTTAGATACAGAGATAGAGCAATTAATTAGGATAGATACAGGGAGAGCAAGAGAGTCAGCTGCTAGTAGAAGAAAAGTGGAAGGAATATTGTCAGCTGATGCTGAGCACTGTTTTAATTTAGAGAGTAGAGTTTTGATGTAGCTAGTAGGTACAGGATTGAGGGAGAAGATATTTGAGAAGATAGTATTAGAAGTAGGTTCAGAAAAGTTGGAGATGTTAGTAGTAAAGGAGTTTGGGTTTAACTTAGATATTGAATTGATAAAATAGGTATTGAAGATAGTGTCCGTTTCTTCAGATGTCTTGTCTGGGCATGGATTGGGGGAGCTAAGATTACTGAGATGTAATATTTGGTTAATAGAGTTCCAGAATTTTTTAGGATTAGATTTTAGGGCTGTGGGAGGTTTGTTAAAGAAGTCCTTTTTATTTTTGTTTATGTGTTTTTTTGTCAGATTTCTGAGTTCTTTATATTTTTGTAAGTCTGCAGAGAGCTTAGTTTGTGACCATTTTTTCCATATTTGTCTCTAGTTATCATAAGGGTACGAGTGGCTTTTGAAAGCCACTGAGATATGGTGGACATAATTCGGACTTTGCAAGGGGGAGCAAGAGAGTCTAAGATGCTAAGGAAAGGGGAGTTGAAAGCTAGAACTGCTTATTCTAGTGGGAGTTGGGTAAGGAATTTCCAGTATACTTTAGAGAGGAGAGCATTAAAGGTTTCTGGATGGAAGTTAGAGCATTTACAAGTGATAAATTTAGGAGGTTTTGAGAGGTGGGGAGTGAACCTAAGCACTTTTATAGGGCAGTGATCACTCAGGGTGTTTGGTAGGGTTTCAGGGTTATGATATTTGGAAGGATTAGATACAAGTACCTAGTCAATAAGAGTACTAGATATGTGAGAGTTGTTTGTATGGGTAGGTTGTGAGATTAGCTGTATAAAGCCATATAAATTAATATGAGTAATAGAGTTTGGATTACTGAAAGTTACCCAGTTAATGTTGACATCCTCAAGGAGGATAGTTACTATGTATGTGACAGACAGATAGTGACAGACGGATATGTATACATATATGTATGACTGTATAGACATAGCCCTACATAAAAGGTCATTTTGATCAAGGGGCAACAGAATTGTTCTCAGTTTAACTAAGTGTATGGGTAAACCCAGTGTGATTGTGAGTACTTATAAACTGACTCCAGGCCACACCTACCTGCACTCCAGTCTGGGATTTTGTGTGCTACGGACACTGACATCTGTTTGTGTTTCTGCTGTACTGCACTTCACTCAAAATGTCCATGGCATTCTCCAGCTGTCTGATGCCATTAATGTGTGACAGAGGTTCATAATGTTACACCACACACAGATTGACAGTCTATGACAACACCAGCATAATAATACCTCACATGCAAAAGATGTGGATACCTCCAGATTTGGACCACCCATGCTAACTTCCCTAGTCCACTGAGTCACACAAGCTGCCAGCCAGAGAGTAGTCATTCATCACACAACCAACAGCATACATATGTATGTTGTTATTCCTGAATTAAGTGAGACATACCATGTGTGCTCGATTTTTATGTTACTGTCCTGAGTTTGTCTGGACTGTTGATTTACCATTGAAAACCTACTGCTAAAGAGGTTATATGGAGAAACCGTGGTGTTGGATGTGGGGGAGCAATACCACATGTTCTGCTGGGATACACAGTAGTCCAACTATCATGTGACCCCATTTTTTAACATCTCCTTTAACTGGTGTAGTGCATATTCTAACCATGAGGCCTAGTGAATATTAAGGAAGACATACTAGTGGACTGGGTAACTGTAGTCCAATGCAAATTTACTTGTGTCCAAATAGCCCACTATATTTATTTGCATAAATGCAGTGAATCTATACATACAATAGCATATTATAATAATCCTTACAAGTAGTGTGTAGGTTAGGGACTTTACTTGCAAACGCAGCAGTTGACAGAACTGTAGTTCAGGGATTACCCTGTCTGATGCAAGCAGTACATAGCCAATACATGGATAGGTACAGGTCGTTTGGGTTGCCTGGCATCAATTTTACTATATGTATATGAGTAGGAGTAAGGTGTTAGCATTTAGGGCCCTAGGTTGTCAGAGAATGTGCTATGCATTGTCTGGGCCCACCTACATCTGCTTAAAGAGAGATCATCAGGGGTTTCCTCCTCCGAGTCCTCCTGTGACTGTGGTGATCTAGGTAGCAGTGATGGGTTGTGTATCCCTTCCCTTTGATGATCCTGCTGCAGCAGTTTACGCAGGATCATATTGTGTAGCATAGCACATACTGTGAACATATGTGCCCCTGTGGCAGGAGAGTACTGCAGGCCTCCTACTGGTATATCGAGGAGCCAGAACTGTGACGTCAGTAGTCCAAATACATGCTCTATGATGTTGCTAGCTTGTGGATGTACCTCATTATGGCATTCTTTGGTGGGTGTGTGGGCATGTCTGATGGGTGTCATCATCCACAATTCCAGGGTGCAGCCAGCATCCTCCAGTAAATGGCCATGTGGGATGTTCCCCCTAGCAAACATGTGGTACAGCTGTGATGGGTGGCAGATATGGAGTCATGATAACTGCCAGGGCTGCCAGCACACACATTCATGATAATCCCCTTGGCATTGCACATGTCCTGGCAGTTGATGGAGTGGTAACCCTTGTGGTTGACATAGATTCTACCCTCCTCACCAGGTGGTGCCTTGATGTATACATAAATGCAATCTATGGCACCCAGTACTTCAGGGTAGTGTGCTACATGGTAGAAGTGTTTCATATTGCTGGCCCTCACCTTGGGGTGAGGTGAAAAGATATGTGCTCACTGGCATGTGGTAGCATGGTATACAGGAACTGGTAGAGTACCCCAGATGCTGATGCCTGTGAGACCCCCATCATGTCCCCAGTTGGTCTTTGGAAAGTACCTGTAGCTAGTATCCTAAGGGCTACACATACCTTTGTTTCCACTGGGATGGGTTCCACTCTGTTGGCTGTGGATCTGAGTTGAGGGCGGCAAAGCTCAGTGAGTTCTTGTAGTATGTCCCTATCCATCCTGTAGCAATCTACAATCTCCAGCTCATGTAGCTCCTGGAAGTTTATACTCTTCTCCTTCTCTAGTTAGCCCTATTGTCAGCAGCAGCAGCACTGACTTCAGCATCTAGCATATACACATGTAGCATACCTGCAGCAGCCCCTAGCATTCTCTCAGTTAAAATTCCCAAGTCTGTGCTCCAATGGTGCAGAGAATGGGGGGAAAAATCAGATTGCAAGGTGTATGCATACTTTATAGTGATTTGCTGTAGGAACTAACTGTGTTATTGCCTACCTATGATGCATTCCATCTGCCTGGTATATCATTAACATCATTTAATGGCCCTTGTTTAAATTAAACAGGGGTTACAACTAATTAATATGCCATTGGCTTTTAGATAGACTCAGCACTGCAGCGCGCCACACAAATGCACGCCCCGTTGGTAAAGAAAGCTTAGCACTTAGTATTCACACACCACCTGATTTCCATGCTCAGTATAATGGTGTGCCACACAAACATGCAGAGATATGCTCTCATTAATTAAACAAAGCTTAGAAGTAAGTGCACACACCCCCTCCTGAAAGGACATGCTTAGCATGGCAGTGCACTGTGCAAACAGGCACAGCTAAGCTGAAATAAGCTTAGAAGTCATTGGACACACCATTCCCTGATGTCAGCTACCTCCTCTGTAAACACCAACATGGTTCTCTGCCTACACAAAGGGAATATGCAGACATGATTACCCCCTTATGCTATTCAGTAACTCCACCTTATTTGCATAAGGAATGGTTGCTAGCCTTACCACATTAGAAGCAGCACCAATGCATGATTGCAGATACTCCATGCAAGGTTCTGTAATACATTTCTGTCACATAATATTAATTTTATTTTTTCCAAGTTTTTTTTTTAAGATTTTTATATAAGCATGTTTGCACACTGTGGTGCACCATGCAAACATGCTTAGATTATTAAATAAAATAAAATTAATTTAACTTATTGCATATAATTTTTCAGACACACTGGAGGATAGTTTCACTCATTTCTGTATGTGGTATGCCATTTCTGTCCATATATTTACATTTGTACAGCCCTTTTTGTCTGTTTACACTCCTGTACATGGAATTTTTCCTTGTAAACTATGGACACTGACACAGGGTCTTAAAAGCTGACTATCTGCTTACTGGATCACTTGCCTCATTTGCATGAGATTCACCTGCTTATGAGGTGATTTACCTGCCATGGAAATTCCTGTGTTGCCGCGTGCATTCATGCCCCTCAGCAGTGTTCACTGAATCTAAAACTTGCTTACTTTCATGTAAGCAGCATGATGCCTACACAATAAAAAAATGTGTAGGCTTTATTAAATTCCCCCCATAAGTAGAATTCAATGAGAAAAACAACAGGAGAAATAAAACTAATTTGTATTTTAGGCAGAACATATAAATTATTATTCAGAAAAATGTAATTTGATAAATTCAGTACTCATTGGAAAAATATCATGCATAGTTTCATAGGTTCATAAGTGTGTAGTAGGCTAATGGCCCTGGACCCTTTACAAACCAAGCCCATAGAATTTCCCTGGCACCATGCCACCTGACGTTAGTTCCCAGTGCCTCTATGAAGTAGAGCCACTGGAATGACCCCCAGGGAGAACTTTCTATTTCCCATCCACTCATCAAGATTTCTCTTGAAGAGGGCCAGTGAGGTGCTCTGCTTGACATGTATGGGAAGTCTATTCCATAGCATGGGCAGCCTCTGGGTTATGAACCTGTCCCTCCAACATGTTCTTTTGATTGCAGTAATGAGGTTGAAGTCTCTGGAGCATGTGGTGCAGAGGAATCGGGATTTTTTTAGATGTAGCATTTCTAACAAAGCTGGGTCAGACGTGACTTTGTAAGACAAGCAGAGATCGCCTCTTAGTATACGATATGAGACAGAGAACAGCTGGAGTTTTTTTAATTCTGTCCATGTAGGACATGTGTTTAAGGCCTAAGATCTTTTTTGTGAGGTACTTTTGTGGCCTCTCCGGCTGTTGCAGGTGTCTAGTGAGGTACATGCCAAATGGGGCATTATACTCAATGATTGGTCTAATGAGGGAAGAGTAGAGAAAGATGATGAAACTGAAACCATGCTCTAATGCCCCTGATAACATTCCTTCATACTTTCTCAGCATAGCTGCTGAAGCCATTGCCTACACCATCAGCATTCTAATCAACCGTTCCATCCAAGAAAGCTCAGTACCCCAAATCTGGAAAAAGGCTTTTGTTGTTCCATTGTACAAAGGCGGCAGCAACAACAATATTATTAATTTCCATCCCATCGCTATCCTATCTCCTATCTCTAAACTTCTAGAAAAGTGTATTCACCTACACCTCCTACCATACCTCTTAGACAATAACCTACTAACTCCAACACAACATGGTTTCAGACCAAGACACAGTACTATGACTGCCCTACTCTCCTTCCTGAAAGCTGTGAACATAGCCCGGGACTCAGGACACATTGCCTCCACCCTCCTACTAGACCTCTCTAAAGCCTTTGATACTATCTCCCACAATTTACTACTAACTAAATTCTACAAGCTTAACTTGTCACCCTCTTCTCTGAACTGGTTCACTAGCTACTTATCCAATAGATATCAAGCAGTAAGATGGAAAAAGCCACCTCCCCTTTCATCAACACCCCAACCGGTGCTCCCCAAGGATCTATACTGGGTCCCCTTCTTTTCAATATATTCATAAATGATTTCCACAACTCTGTCCCTTTAACTAAAATTATCCAATATGCAGATGATTCAACTATTATCTGTTCTGCTACCTCCATCCCCACACTGCTAAAGCTTACTCAAGATGCATTCTCAACCACCGAACAATGGATGAAAACAAATCACCTTGTACTCAATGCCTCCAAAACCAAAGTAATGGTATTCACCCCCTCTAAAGCTACCTTTTTCAAGCCAAGTAATTTCACTATTACTAGTCACAGCAATACACCCCTAGAACTGGTACCTGAGGCCAAATTACTTGGGGTCCAAATTGATAGCTTAAATTCAATTCCCACATTCAACTAAATATAAAAAAAAAAACACCAAAAACTTGGCATGCTCTACAGACAGAATTGTTATCTTACACCCTCCACCAAACTCACCCTATCTACCACATTTCTCATCCCATCCCTCCTCTATGGAGCCCCACTTCTACCTAACCTACAATCTTCTCTCAAAACACAACTCTCCTCTTGCTATAGCAAAATTGCCAAGTTTGCTACCTCCCGTAAGTCCTCCTCACACCACTGTTCGGCTCTCAACAAACTAAAATGGTTAGAATCACCCAATCACCTCACCTACTTCCAACTGACTCTTGCACACAAGCTCATCTTCAATCCCTCCCTCTGTCCATCCCTCTCCTCTACCTTCAAAATGCACCTCCCTGATAGAATTCTAAGATTGAACAACCAAAACCTAACTAAACTGTATAAACCAATTTGTCCCCCTGGAAAAAAATCTCTTATCCTACAGTATTGCTCTTCTCTGGAACTCCTTACCCCCATCCATTTGTACCATCACAAATCACTTCTCATTCAAAAAATCCCTTCACTCACACCTAATCTCCCAGTGGGAATGCTCCTGCTCCCACCCAACATAATCTCCTCATACTGGGAATTTCCACTTCTCCTCTCCTATTCATAATGGGAATTTCTACTTACTCTCCTAAACTCATAGATCTTGCTCTTGCTTGTATTAAGCTTTATCTGAATACTTAAAAGTATCTAAGTGTAAATATACCCTAAGATGGAAAAGGTTCTCTGTTTCTATATTGAAAAAGTTCTATGTCAGCTCATATGCCTTTCTCTTGCTTGTATTAAGCTACTCATCCTAAATGTATGAAAGATACCTCCAGTGTAACCCACCCTAAGTTGTAAAAGCTTCTATATTGTAAATTGTTTGCAGCTTTACAAGATTGTAATATTTGTATATATTTCTACACTAGTCTACTGTATTTCCAAGTCCTTAGTAATTGTATAACTGAAACTAAATACCTTATTGTAACCCTGCTAATTGTTTTTGGAGCTTTTCTCCCCAGGACTGCATTAAAAATGGGTTCTTTGGCCCAATGGACTATCCTGGTAAACCAACTGCAAATAAATAAATAAATAAATGATAACCTCTTCTTCCTGGATGCAAAACCCTTGGTAATGAGATGTGCCACATAGAAGGAATTTCTGACCACAGTGGCAATGTGATGGTCGAAGGAGGGGTTAGTGTCAACCTGTGTCCCCAGATCTCTTATAATGCCTTCGGTGGACTACCATTGATGTGGTAATTTGTAGGAACAGAGTTTTTCCCAAAGGGGATGATGACACATGTGTTGGCATTTAGCTTAAGGCCATGGCTTTGACACCAGTTGTTTGTCTCAGTGAGGCCTTTTTGTAGAATGTCTGCATCACTTGGTGAGTTAGTAATGGCTCCCAGTTTGCAATTGTCTGCAAACTTGGTCAGCCAGAGTCCCCCTGTGTTGGACTGGACTTCTGAGAAGTAGATGCCAAACAGGAGACGACCCAAGACCAATCCTTGTGGGACTCCACTCATGACTGGTCGGCAGTCTGACTTGGAGTCTGCCGCTTTCACACTGTGAGATCGATTGGTGAGCCAATTTGTAACCCATCTAATGATTTAGGGGTTGATGCCTAATTTAGTGAGTCTATCTATAATTCTTGAGTGGGGAATGGTATCAAAGGTCTTGTCCAGATCGAGGTAGACTGTATGAACCATGTTCCCCTCATCCACAGCTCTGGTGACTGACTCAAAGAAGTCCACCAGGTTGAGCAGGCATGATCTACCCTTCACAAAACCAAACTGCATTGGGTCCAGAGTTTGTAGATTCCCTATATCCTTATTAATTAGGTCCATGATGATGCGCTGCATAGCCTTATATATCAAACTCGTCAGGCTGATGGAGTGATAGTTCCCAGGCTCTGTAGTTGCTCCCCCTTTATGTAGAGGGATGACTGTAGTAGTGCACCATTCAGAAAGGACAAAGCCTGAAGTGAGGCTGTGACTGAACAGGGCACACAGGTGTAGTGCCGTTTCACATTGTAGTTCATGTAGAACACAGCCAGGGATATTGTCAGGTCCCTTGGAAGCTGTATTCTTAGTCTAGGTCAATGCATCACTCACCAGGCTGAATAAGGAGAAAATTACAGTCAGCTGCCTGTCAGGTGCCGGGATCCGCCACATCATGCATGCACTCAAGTCACTCCACAACAAGTACAAATATGACTCTGTCATTGTCCATGTTGGTGTCAATGACTTGAGACATACCTCCCTGGACTACATGAAAAGAGACATGGAAGCGCTCTCAGATCATGTGGCCAAGCAGGTATGACCCTAGCCCTGAGTAGCATCCTGCCTTCGTCCAGAATGATACCACAGTACAAGGACAAAATGATTGACTTCAACAATTGGCTAAGTTTAAAGTGTCATTCAAAGAGGATCCAGTATCTGTCTGCCTGGGACGACATGATCGACAAACCATGATGCTTTGCCAGAGATGGTCTGCACCTGTCACCTCTGGGATTCAGGTTACTGGCTAAGGTTCTTGCCACCCCTATAGTCCCTTTTTTAGGCAAGGCTCAAAGAACCAAACCACCACCATAACAGATATTAGCATGTAAAATCCGAAGGTAATGCTACTCAATGCTAGAAGTCTAAACCTCAATATGCACTCTCTCAAGGCACTCCTAAAATGGAGAATATCGATATCTGTGCAGTAACTGAGACCTGGTTCAAGACTCCAGAGAGCACCCATGAAATAGCAGGCTACAACTCTTACCACACTTTTTGGCCACCAAACCAGGACCAAAACACTAAAGGCGGAGGAGTGTTCATATTCACCAAGGATAGTCACACTTCCAGGCTAGTTGCCCAACACAATACAACTGAAATTCTACAGGTGCAGCTAACACTAGGTAAGACTGCAATCCAAATTGTAGCTTGTTACAGATCCCCCACTATGCCCCAAGATTCTCATTACACCTTTCTAAACATACTAGAAAATATTAAGATACAACCAAACACCCTAATACTGGGTGATTTCAACTACCCTGCCATTAACTTGGAAAACGACTCGGGTACCAACACCTTTCCTCAATGGTTCTTGGAATTCATAAATTCCAATGCCCTGGATCAACTAATCCATAGTACCACCAGGGAGTCAAATATCCTAGACCTGATAATTACTAACATGGGTAATCGATGCTCCACACCAGTGGTCACCCCCTTGTTGGTCAGGTCTGACCATAAGCTAATCACCCACCCTTGAAGTCCACATCCAACCCCCACCACCCAGTAGGGGTACCTCCATAAAACACTTCTCCAAAGCTACCTTCATGCTACTCAAGTCAGAAGTGAAAAACTTCATGAAACCCATGCAGACGGGAACTGAAAGTTTGACTACTGAATCCTACACTAAGGCACTGTATGAGCACATCCACTCGTGCATGAGTCGTGCCATTCCAAATAGAACCAAAATGGTCACCTCCAAAAAAAGGAAGCCAATCTGGTGGTCCCCTGACATAAACAAACTATACAACAGAAGGAAGAAACTGTTGCAGAAAAGAGGAAAAATCCCAGGATGCAAAATATCCCTTACCAGCCTCAGTAAGAAGCTGAGATCCCTCATAAAATCCTCCAAAGCTAGTTCCAAAAATAGAATTGCCAAAGATTCCAAGGACAACCACAAGGCATTCTATAGTTATGTCAAAAATCTAAATGGCAATGCTCAGATCTGCTCTGAGCTACCACAAAATGGCATTAAATATACTGATCCCAAGGATATTACCAATATCCTGGCAGATCGATTCAGTGCCCATCTCAGTACCAAAAGATTGCCAAATTCTGGTAATCATGGCCACACAGGTAAAAAAAATGCACTCTCCAAAGCTAAGAATACAGCATCCATGGGACCAGACAATATCCTGGGCTGTATACTACATGAACTACATAATGAACTGGTCCCTCACCTAAGTGTCATGTTTAATCATAACCTCACCTCAGGCTTCATGCCCAATGAGTAGTGCACAGCTACAGTTATCCCACTCCACAAGGGGGGATCGACTCTGGATCCTGGAAACTATCATCCTTCAGTCTGATGAGCCTGATCTGCAAATCCATGGAATGCATTATCATAGAACTTATAAACAAAGACAGTGACAACCTTCAAACACTGGACCCCACCCAGTTTGGCTTCAGAAAGGGCCAATCTTGTCTACTCAATCTGATTGACTTCTTCGAATCAGTCTCCAGAGCTGTGGACGAGGGCAAGGCAGTCCAGGCAGCCTATCTGGACCTCGCCAAGGCCTTCAACACCATCCCCCACTCTGGAATCATAGATAAACTTACTAAGCTGGGCATTAATCCCTACGTCACTCGATGGGTTGCCAACTGGCTTACTGACAGAACCCACACTGTAAAAGTAGCCAAATCAAAATCCAGCTCCAGACAAGTGGAGTACCTCAGGGTTCAGTCCTGGGACCGCTCTTGTTTGGCATCTACTTCTCTGAAGTACAGGCCAGCACTAAGGGACTCTGGCTAACAAAGTTCACAGATGACTGCTAACTGAGAGCCATTATTGAATCCCCAAATGATGTGGATATTCTACAAAAGAGCCTTACAGAAATAGATGCTTGGTGCCAAAGCCATGGGCTCAAGCTTAATGCCAAGAAATGTATAGTTATCCCCTTTGGAAAAAATCATGTACCCATGAATTACCACATAAGAGGCAGTACACTAAACACCGAAAGTGTGATAAGGGACTTAGGGACACAGGTGCAAAGTGGTTTCACCGTCAATAACCACATCACCACAACAGTCAGGAAATTCTTCTATGTGGCACACCTCATCACTAAGGGCTTTTCATCCAGAAAAAAGGAGGTCATTGTCCCACTGTACTCATCCCTCATTAGACCCATTATAGAGTACAATGCCCCATTTGCTGTGTACCTCACAAGACATCTGCAACAACTGGAAAGGCCACAGAAATGCCTCACTAAAAGAATCACAAGCCTAAAGCAGATGCCCTATGCTGACCATTTAAAAAAACTCCAACTATACTCCGTCACATATCGCCTACTCAGAGGTGATCTCTGCATAACATACAAGGCCATGTCAAAGACAGAGCTGTTGGACATGCTACCCTTAAATAAATCCCAATCCCTCAGAGTCACATGCTCCATGTTCTAAACTCGGTCATCACAATGAACAAAACATGCTGGAGGGATAGGTTCCTAACCCAGAGACTCCCCGTACTCTGGAATACACTGCCCATACATGTCAAGCTGAGTGCCTTCTTGGCCCTCTTCAAAAGGAACCTTGACGATTGTTTAGGAGATAGGAAATTCACCCTGGGGATCACATCAGTCACCCTGCTACACAGGGGACCAGGAAGTAAATATTCTGGGAAGAAATATCCAGGGAATTGTTATGTCTAGGCTTGTATAGGCCTTAGGGCTGATAGCCTAGTACAAACCTATGAACCTAAACCTATGAACCTGTGCAGCAGTAATATTGGGTGCCTGGCATTCTCTCAGTATTGTGATTGGTCATTTAAGAGGGGAGAGAGGGGAAAAGTTGGCACTGAATCTGCCGGCCAGTATGTTAGAAATATCATTTGGCTCAGTATAGAAGGTACCATTGTGCAGTAACTCAGAGCAAATCTGGGTATTGCCATGGAGATTCTTGACATAGCTATAGAAGGCCTTGTGATTGTCTTTAGTATCTGCTGCAATTCTGCTTTCATAGTTAGTTTTAGAGAATTTTATGAGGGATTTCAACTTTTTGTTGAGGCAAATAAGGGAGTTTTTCCAGTCTTGGGACTTCATCTTTTTCTGCAACAGTTTCTTCCTTCTGCTGTTGAGTTTGTTAATGGCAGGGGACCACCAGATCGGCTTCCTTTTTTGGAGGAGAGTGTCTTGGTTCTGTTGAGTATGACTAGTTCCATGCATTTATGTACATGTTTGTACAGTTCACTGGTGTATGATTCGGCAGTCATGCAACTATTTTCCATTTGCATGGGTGCCATGAAGTTAGCCACCTCTGTTTTTAGGAGCTCAAAGTTAGCTTTGGAGACGATTTTCACGGTGGTTACTTTTGCAGGGGGTGTGGCTAGGATGTGGATTTCCATGGTGATTAGTTTGTGGTCAGATCTAACCAGGGAGGAATTGACTATTGGTGTATAGCAACGATCCCCCATGTTGGTAAGAACAAGTGTATTTATGTTGTCAACAGTATTTGAAAAGGAATTATTGCAGATAACATTTTCATGTATATAGGGTTCTAGAGTAAACACAGTAAAAACAGGAGTTCTGTATGTAAATGAAGATGAAGGAAGTTTGGGGTTAATTAACCCAGTAATATATGCTGGTTCATAAACTGTGTTGAAAGTCTTAAATGGATAAATGAAAAAGATGAGATATAAGTAGTAAATCTGTATAAATATAAATATGATAAATATGGGGGTATGGTAAAAATTAATAAAATAGAAAAGGAGTGTATAAATATTGAAATAAAATGTCACCAAGAAAATATTTTTGCAGAAAATAAAAATTGATGATATAGAAAAAGATAGAAAAGTATGTTATAAGAATGTAATGACACACATTACTATGTATAGCCTTGGAAAAATTTAGCAGTTGAAAAAAAATAAGAAGCAAATGGTCTAATCAGAAAGTAGAATGTCAATATTTTTTGTGGATTCCAGTAGTAGATAGATTGCCAGTAAAAGGAAATATGCCAATTAAAAAGAAAAGTAGTAGAATGCTCACATTGTCAAAAAGAAAAAACTACAGAACGTGTTTTTTCAATGTAAAAGAGTAAGAAAGTTATGAGAAAACTATGAAAAGAACATTTTTGAAAATATAAAATGTGGAGACAAAATAAACATGGATATAATTAAATATGGATATTACAACAATAGAAATAAAGAATATATAAAAAGAATAGATTAAAAAAGTCATTGTATGTTTTATGGGTTATATGGAATGAAAGAATAAATTAAATTATGTTTAATGATAAATGGATTTTAACAATATTAAGTAAAATCTGATGGCTGCTGTGAAAAAGGAGTGGGGGCTCTAACTAGGATGAACATTTTATAAAATTTAGTATGATTGCAAAGGAAATTATGAATATGTGTAACTATATTTGTAAATATTTATAAATATGTAAATGTGGTATAAATAAGAGTTTCTTGTATATAAATAAAGGAACCAAACTCTAATCGGTAAGTGCTGTGAGATCTTTTGCTTCAACCTGAGAAACTACCAAATCAAGCAGATGGAACCTCAGTTTAACTTGCCATCTAAAGGATGGCATTATCTGGAGGGCAGCACCCCTAATGTTGCACTGAAGAGTAGCACCCCTAATGTTGCACTGCAGTGTAGTAATCTAAAATCTAGTCAGCTCTGGTGGGAATATAACTCACATACTTTTGATCTTCCAGCACCAAAGGCAAGTGTGCTACCTGTTCATCCACTGGTATTTAAGATTGTTTAATTATATTGACATTTAGACTTATAAATTTCAATGATCAAAATACCACTATTCAATAAAATCCTTAAGTTTCCATTTTGCAGGTGACCAGGGTGTCAGAGATCTCATGACGTCATGCATAACCACTGATAAATTTCAACTTGTCTACAAAAGTTATAACCATCACTGTCACTCACTGCATTGTTTCTCATGATGTATCCAAGGGTCTTGACCTTCACTTTCAAACTTATAGTAAACTTCAGTTGGTCAGTATCACCTGTGTGGGGCTCTTCTATTAAGTGTTTTCCCTGAACAACCTTACATTGCCCCATCACCCATGTGGCACATCAGATGAACCACAGTAGTTGATAGCTGCCTGCTTTTCACAATTATAAAGTGTATCCAAACTTGATCATACACGGTAAGGGTTGTGCATAGGGTATTACTTATTGTTTCTCATTAAAGTTTAATTTTGTGTTGCTGAGGTAGGTCTTGATAAGAGAGAGGATATTATTTATTCATATATCCAAAACTGATATTTTCATCAGTAGTTGCATATAAGCAACACCATCTGATTATAGTATCAGCAACAAAACCAATCTTGCTTTCAGACAGCGAATTGCCAAAAATAAATCTAAAAATAACAAAATATTAATGCTTATATAGCTGCATGATAGCATAGTCATTCATGACTAATCAGAGGATATGGCCATGGCTGTTGTATATGCTTTTCTTTCAGGTAATGTTATACTGGACATTTGTTTTTAATGAACAAGTTCAGCAGTTTGATTTTGTCTCCAGTCCAAGAAATTTCATCAGTCTGTCCCTCTCTCCAGGCTTGGATGGATATCTTCTCTGGGCAGGTGGTGTAGAAGATAGCAAGCAGTGTTCATCAGCTAGACATCTGTGAGGAATTTGATGAGGATGAGTATTTTACTGATAGAAAAAAGAATTGCAGAGCCAGCAAACTGTCACAGAAAGGTTTATTAATATAAATAGGAGAACAAAACAGACCGGTTTCGGCTGTAAGTTTATCAAGCCTTCATCAATGCAATAGTTGCAAACATTCTCCTTTTATAGTATATCACTACTAGAGGCTGAATAAGTTAATTACTTCAATTAATCCATTCCATTAAAAATATTCATTAAGTCCTGGTGAAAATAAAGCACCCAGTTTGATTATCCATTTGTTCTCTTTGTTGTTCAACAATTGATGCCAACCTGATTTATTATTTCTATGTCCTGTATTTTATCAACAATCGTGAAACTAAAGACTGCGTTATGATGTTTCTCAGTGTGTTTTTAGAAAGTATTATTTGGTTTCTTAACCCTGATATCACTTAAGTATTCTGAAATTGTAAATTTAACTGGTCTTGAGGTTTGTCCCACATAGAAAGCAGAGCAGCTACAAGTGGCCATATAAATAAGCTAATCTGACTGACAATTTGCAAAATATGAAATATTAAACACTTGCCCAGTATTTATACTAGTACATTGTCGAGTCTTCAACATCCTCTTACAGTGGTTACAGTGACCACAGGGAAAACATCCCTTCAAAACCCCACCTTTTAATGTTGTCTGTGTTAGGTTCATATCAGTTTTATGCACATGTTTATAATGACTCATGTATAAGCCAAGATTTTTGCCCCTTTTAAAAGAAAAATGACATGTGTCATCCAAAATCTCACATAACCTGGTATCAGCTAATTATATATTCCAGTGCCTGCGGACACTGTTGAGTAGGACATCCATATTCCTACCATAAGTGGTGACTAATCTAATTTGTGAATTGTTGTCTGATGTTTTGTCCCTGTACTGAAGTAGATTGTTCCTATCTTGATTGGATGCCCAATGTTTAGCCTGATAGATATCACCTCTCTTGTAGCCTCTCTCCCTGAATCTCATGGCTACATCTTCCTTATAAGAATGATAAGTGGCCGCATCCGATGATATCCTTTTAATACGTAAAAACTGTGACTTTGGAATGTTTCTGCATATGTGAGGAGGATAAAAGCTGGTAGCATGGAGTAAGGAGTTCAACTGAGTGTGTTTGCGATAAACCCCAGATATTAATGTATGGTCAGCATTTCTGGTTACTAACACGTCCAGAAAGGTAATTCTATCTATATCGAAAGTGGCTGTAAACTGAATCCCCCATTTATTATCATTCAAAACTTCAACAAACTCCTGAAGATATTCTATGTCTGACTTCCATACTAACCAGCAGTCATCCAAATATCTCCTCCAAATTTCGATCTTGTCTATGTAGAGGTTATGAGACCTATCATAAATTAGCTGTTCCTCAATATAGGCCATAAAGAGATTGGCATATATTGGGGCAAAGGAGGCCCCCATGGCAATTTCTTTGATTTGTAGGTAGCAATTGTTTTGAAAGTAGTAAACATTTTTAGTCAAAACATGTTCTGTCAAACAGAGTAAGAAAGTATTAAAGCTCGGATGGTACAATTCGGACTTCATTAGCCAATATTCCAAAGCCTCCAAACCTGCCCAATGGGGAATGTTTGTGTATAATGCAGAAACATCCAAAGTACACATAAGCCACCCTGCCTGCAACTGCATTTCGAAAGTAACCTTGAGGAATTCAGTGGTATCTTGGATTCTTGCCCTAACCCATTTTAGCAAGGGTTTAAGGTGTACAGTCAGGAACTGAGATAGAGGTTCAGTAATTTAACCTTTACCAGAGACAATTGGTCTACCTGGTGGGTTTTGTAGACTCTTATGTATTTTGGGTAAGAAATATATATATATATTGGCTGGAAGGGTCCCAAACTGTTAAATGGTGAAGTGTGTTGTCCGTTATAATCCCCTCTTCCTTTGCAGAGTTCAAGAAACAATCTATTTGCTTCTTGAAGCCGGAAGTTGGGTCACATACCATATGTGTATAATAACAATTGTCAGAAAGTTGTCTCATTGCTTCCATATTATATTGGGACCAATCCTGTACCACTATAGCCCCACCTTTCTCTGCTGGCAATATTACCAATTTGTGATTGGCACCCAGTTCCTGTATGATATCCATCTCATTTCTTGACAAATTATTAGATTTCGCATGATATTGACTGTAGTTGAAATGTAGATCTTTGAGAATTGAATTTTGAAGCATTTGTACATTGGGATGCATGGGTGGAATAAACTTGGATTTGTGATATCTAAATCCATGTTGTGATTCCAAATCAGATGCTGTTTGGAAAAAAAAGTTTCAGGTTAAGCGATCTAGAAAAAGAAGAGATATCCTGTGCAAAGGTGTCTTCAGGCACATAAAAACCAGGTATAAAATGTAAACCTTTATTGAGTAATTTAACATAAGTTGGAGACAGTTGAATAGATAAAATGTTTAGTACATTGTTGTATTTTACTTCTGTACCATGAGCTTGAGCAGCTCTTCCATGCTGTCTACCCCTGTGTTTCCTGCCCCCCCACTTTTGCTTACCCCTAAAGGGATAGGTGTATTACTTTTCTTCTACACTGGTGAATCTGGGACATTTTGTGTATTGGGCTCAAAACCGGAGGAAGATTCCTCACCTGAATTATCACAGCTAGATGAGGATGGTTTCTTTAATGTGGAACAGAGTCTCTTTCTTTTGACCACCTTCCTGTTCATAGGTTCAAATCTCACATGTTTGTTAGTGGAATAGGGATGCCCACCCTCATAATCAGTAAGATCTCTGTGAAACTTTTTCATTTTCTTTTCTTTCAGCTGTTGCTCCAATGACAAAATATCTTGACTCAGTTTCTTCATACAATTATTATAACCCTCTTGACTCTCAAATTCACAATATCAAAACACATACATGTAATATCAGACATATTTTTGTCAATGGTTCTATCATAATATGATGCTAAGTTTTTAACAAATTCCATAGATGCTTTGTTTTGCACCTCAGCCCATTGTTCTAAAAGGGTTGTATCTGCATCAGAAACCAGGGGTTGTATTCATACCCTCAAACCTCTCGGTGAGATATCTTTGGTTAGGTAGGCCTTAAATAATTTTGCACGCCATTCATTAGCCTTTAGGGCCCTCACATTTTTATTAAGTTTGTGAAATTCAGCTTCACACATATTTGCTTGTATAGTGCCCTCAGACCCATTCTGTGTGCCATTATTATTTAGTCCAAAAACTGCCAAATCATCCCTATCTGATGATACAACTTTAAACAAGTTAGTAAGATGCATTTGTGGGACAATCACCTGTATATTATCCTATAAAAAAGAAATGAATCAATGTTGGACTGTGATATTCCCTAAATAATAATCCAATTTAGGTTGTGGTTAATAGTGAGTGGCAATCTAAACAGCAATACTTATGTTAAGGGATTTTATACGCTTAAAATATATGGAACACATATAGAGAAATAAAGATGATACCAGCCTCTACTTGCAAATTCAATCCAAAATACTCATTTACAGCAGTGCTAAGTCCACAGTCTAAATTAAAAATAATGTTGGTATATATAACCACTGCTGCTTTTACCATATATAGAGACTGAGGACAATATTAGCCCCTGCTGAACCATATGTTCCCAAACACTATAAGTTCTTGATGTAGTGGTTAACAAAATAAATGTATATATGTAGCCCAAAATGATGCAAATCATGGACTATAATAGCCCTGCATTCAGTTATAACATTCCTCTTCCAATCCAGCAGTGCTATATCCACACAAAATCCTATAAATGGTGAAAAAGTGAGAATCTGAAATATCAGACACCATCAAAATAGACGCTCCTATAACTTAAGGACAATATTAGCCCCTGCATAAAATAGTTGTATGACCAAAATATGAAATATTATGCACTGCTAAGTCCTAAGTGTCTTATCACCTTGAGTATACATAGTTATTATACTCCTAAAAAATTGTTTGCCACTCAGTATCCTAATTTAAACAAGCAATAATCCAATCCAACATACAAACTGTTAAAAAAACTAAATTGAGCCTAAAAATGGATATGCTGACTTCCAAAGGTATACCTTGTCTATAATGCTTCAGCTTGCAAAAAATGATACCCCTGGTTTAGGGATGCAAGGTTATCCTACCTGCATAATGTTTTATAATAATCTTGCAAGAAGGACTAGATTGTATATATTATTCCAAAATCTGCCCTTGTACATGGATGTTCCAAAATGATACTAATAAATCCCCAAACTGTGAGATGTATCATATTATAATTTACAAATTCCTTGAGACTCAATCCTCACACCAAAAACCGCTTTAGTTGTGCATTAATCTGCATAGACCAGACTTACAATTGAACAGTGTCATGTATGCTGTAATTAGAGCCAACATCCACTATTTCCGATAACAAAATTGCATCCTAAATGATGCAGTTCAGTAAAGTGCACCAAATCTCAAGAGTAAACCTGCACAAAGACACAATTACATATTATATCCTAAAACATAGTGAACAATGTCCCGTTCTTGTAACTGAGTATAAAAAATTGCCCCCAATTATTCAAGCAAGATAATCATTTGTCCAACAAGCCAAGTTCGATAATGTAATCATGTATGTGTACGCCAAAGTTGAAATATATGGCTCATACATGAGTCATTATAAACATGTGCATAAAACTGATATGAACCTAACACAGACAACATTAAAAGGTGGAGTTTTGAAAGGATGTTTTCCCTGTGGTCACTGTACCCACTGTAAGAGGATGTTGAAGACTTGACAATTTACTCGTACAAATACTGGGCAAGTGTATAATATTTCATTTTTTGCAAATTGCCAGTCAGATTGGCTTATTTATATTGCCACTTTTAGGTGCTCTGTGTTCTATGTGGGACAGACCTCAAGACCAGTCAAATTTAGAATTTCAGAACACCTAAGTGACATCAGGGTTAAGAAACCAACTAATGCTTTATATAAACACACTGAGAAACATCATAATGCCGTCTTTAGTTTCACGATTATTGATAAAATACAGGGCAATAGAAATAATATATCAGGTTGGCATCAATTGTTGAACAACAAAGAGAAAAAATGGATAATCAAACTGGGTGCTTTATTTTCACAGGACTTAATGAATATTTTTAATGGAATGGGTTGACTGAAGTAATTCACTTATTCAGCTTCTAGTAGTGATATACTATAAAAGGAGAATGTTTGCAACTATAATTTATTGCACTGATGAAGGCTTGATAAACTTACAGCCGAAACAGGTCTGTTTTGTTCTCTTATTTATATTAATAAACCTTTCTGTCATGGTTTGCTGGCTCTGCAATTCTTTTTTCATTCAAGGACATTTTGGAGCAGTGCAGTTACCATACTTGCAGGGCCTCACCTTTCTTTGGAGCATTCTACTGATAGCCGATTGTCTTTTGACTGTTTCACAGTGGCATCTGAACTTCACTAAGTGTCCTTCTATCAACAGATTCATGAGGGAATCTGTGGTACATGGTGTGGTTTTCACAGAGACAGTTTGCTCTAACACAAGACCTCACCTTACAAAGATAATAATCTTTAATGCTCCATATTGTGCAGCATAAATGATCCTTGAATGTGCGGATGCCTAGCATTACCTACATCCTTAGCCTCTTCCATAATGCTGCCATATGGACCTGGTCCTGTTGCTGTAACTAAAGGCAATATGAGGGCAATAAGAACAGTAGTGTAGTTCTTGGTCTATAGGACATCATGTGCATCTTAATATTCATTTAGTTATGGTCTTTTGAAAGGAACATGGTGCTTCTTTCATCTTCTTGGTGTTATTTATATGGTCTTGAATACCAGAGATATTCTACTCTTGAAGACATTTTTTTTAATACTTATAGTGCAAGCTGTATTCTGAGAGAGAGAGAGAGAGAGAGAGAGAGTGTGTGTGTGTGTGTGTGTGTGTGTGTGTGTGTGTGTGTGTGTGTGTGTGTGTGTGTGTGTTGGGGAGGGGTTTACTGGAAAGGGTACCACTCTGCTTATGTCTATCAGAGGCTCAGAATATACACAGGTTATGATGCATGTTCAACAAAAAGTATTTGCATCTTTTGCTTATAAACTTGATGCTGTTTTGTTGTGTTGGGTATGTGAAAATGAATAGTCTGATGCAAAACATATGAGGCACATGCATGTTGATTTTATGCTATTGTTGATCATATCTTTTCCAAATGTTATGATGGGTGCACTGCTGAGTGATTTTAATTTATAGACAAGTAGACATTATACACCTATCACACTGAGAATACATTGTAAATCATGTCAGCTTTTTAAAAAATCATTGCAAATGCATTAAATTAGAAACATAATGTTAAGCTATCTGAAATTAAATAATAAGGTGCCTAAAAATAAAATTTGCAAAGGGATGACTTTCTATTTAGAATTTGATATTTGAATAGGAGAATATTTTTGGAAATAAATGAGAAGTCAGTAAAAGCACAGTAATCTAAGCAGAGATGAAAAGGAACCTGAAATGTCACATTTTTAATGATCCACTTTGATTATTCACATATTGGTTAACTGGGAGACTATGACTTGTGTTAACATCTGAATATTTAGTCCATCAGATAGCAAAACAGCAACACTCAAAAATGTGTTGGAACACTGATAAACAATGCTTCATTGCAGTATTCACCTGTGCCCTTCAGAAGAATGTAAGGCCTCATACTCTTTTTTCTGTATATCACAATGGTGTGGTTGAACAAACTTTGGGAAACGGTGGAAGCAAAACCTAAACTCAGCTTCACACCTCTTCCTTCAGACATGCAAACCAAATGTGAGCACATAGGATTTGTAGTACAGGTAGTTCCAAAATTCTGAAATATAAGCTACAGAAACCTTCTGATATTCTTGCAGCAATGTTCTGTGACTCACTTCAGTACTATGCAGCAAACAGCAGGTTGCCTACACAAAATCAAATGAGTGTAGAAAGTGTGGATTACATAACACGTGACACAGAAAAAGAAAGAAAGGAAAGCTGAATTTCAGTGATAGGAAATAAATGTATTTTAATGACTGCTTACAAATGAATAGACACATCTAAATGAGCAAAGAATTGTCTAAAGAATCCAGGGCATGTACTGAAGAAAAATCAAACTGTCAATAAAAATAATAATAGAGAAGGTGAAGAAGAAAAGATGGGCAGCAGTTTAAAAATTCAGATGACACATAATTGAGAGGTACATTATGAAAACAAAAAAGATGACATAAGTTACACCAGAAAAATCTGGAGTTCATCACAGAGAAAAACATGATGAAAGATGGAAGCAGATATGTGATTTGACTAGCGTGAGAAGCATACCCTAATATAGTCTGAAAAGAGTATCCCAGATGTAATGGACAAGAAAAATAGCACTTCAGTTGTGGAGTATTCAATTTTGATATTACTGGTTACTTCTTTAAAATTAGGCAATAAGGAAAGTGTCAGAGTGACATGTCAACTAGAAGCAAGGATGCATTAAAGGAAAAATGTTACGGGTTTGTTTTTTTCTGGGTAGGCATATTGGATATATACTAAGATAAGCTGGAAACATGGTATGCCGTAATATTACTAGACATATAACAACAGGCACAGGAATTGCAGTAAAATGGATATCCCTTATATCACCATTGCTGTTCAAAGGGGCAATAATGTGAAAAAGTGCTCACAATTAGAAGTTCAATACATTAAACAAGATATATTGCATTAAGCAGTACAGGTGTAGGATAAGATATCAATGATATTTAGACAGAATTTGGAAAATAAATACAAAAGCAAAAAGTCAAGGCCTAGGAAAAGCTATATTAGAGACAGACACACAACAAAAACATATAAAACATTGTCTGAAAGTGTACATGAGTTGAACATCATAAACAACAAGCAGCTTAACTATAAGTAAAGAAACTGTGAACATACTGTTGACAGACTAAAATTAGTTCATGACTTTAAAGGAAGGATAAAAAGTTCATTCAATACTTTAGGAATGGAAGAAAGTGATAAAAGGTAATAAGGTACTAAGACACATTGGCTAACTTTGGCATACTGCCACCTTTTGAAAGACCATATTTTGGAAAGCTTTAGTGACTTGAAATATATATATATATATATATATATATATATATATATATATATATATATATATATATATATATATGTGTGTGTGTGTGTGTGTGTGTGTGTGTGTGTGTGTGTGTGTGTGTGTGTGTGTGTGTGTGTGTGTGTGTGTGTGTGTGTGTGTGTGCGCACACACACACATGTATATGTGTTTGTGAGAGAGAGTGAGAGACAAAGCTTTTTTTTTCCAGATAAAATTAAACATGACAAGTAATTAAGGGTTAGATACAAAGGGACATCATATGAACGTGAGAGCTTTGCAGTGCTTGTTTAGTGGCTCCCAAAAACATTTTGAAAAAAAAATTGTTTAATCTTGTAAAAGACTATAAAAGATCAATTAAATTGTTCGTTATTTTTAATAGACAAGTGAGAAAATGCAAGAAATGTGTTCAGAAATGACTAAAACTTTGTAATTGTTAGTAGTTTCCATTGGATCTTAGCATGGCTGATGGAAATAAAGATGAGAAAAGTTCAAATGTAACTGCTTCCAGAATAAACTGTGGACCTGTTTTAAATGTCATGTTGTTAGAACTTTAACATATTAAAACTGGAATATGGAACATTATGTACAATGTATAAACAGGATTTCAACACAGGCCTACAATATTTCTTCTTTGCAGTGAAAGAAAAATGGAGAGTGAGAAAAAATCCAACACTCACACAGCAAACAGCTGCAATGAGGAGTTCTGAAGAAGATTTACATTTGTATTTACAAAAGTGTTTAACTGTGGCTTAAATCACTTAAGTTCTTTGCTATCCAAGTGTTGGATTTTTTTGTGTGTGTATGTGTGCTTGTTTGGTTGGTTGGTTGGTTGGTTGTTTTTTTATCTTTGAATAAGAAAAATAATGTTGGCTTTCCCAATCACTTTATGACAACTGATCATAATATGGTCATAATATGGTCAAATTAGAAGGCTCAGATAAATTGTTATCTTTATAAGGGATACATTTGAAATATGGTCTTGTCTTTCAGGGCAACACATTTCTGTCAAGAAACTAAATATTTCCTTTGCCAGTAGCAAATAGTGTGATGGGGAAGTCCAGCATTATCATGGCTCACTTAAAAATTTTCTTTCTGAATGCATATCTAGATATTTGGAAAGTGTGCAAGATAGATGGTAATATTTTTTATGCAGCAGTCAATTCAAGACTGTTCTTGAAATTTTGTTTCTACTTGTGTAACTTTTTTCTGATGGGTAAGAGTATTTTAGAACAATTGAGAGAACAGCAGTGAGTTCATACTTTTAAAGTGAGCAATCTGGATTTCTGTACTGGAATGGACTCTTCAGAAGAAATGGAGATCCATCCTCTGCAGGGCTTTCAGTTTGCAGTAAAAGACTGTTTACAAATTTAATATTTGCAATAAGGAAAATACTTATGAAAACATGCCCTCTTTTTCTTTAAATGTGGATGGAGTCAGTGTTAGAAGTCAGTTTTGATTAGTAAACCATATTTTCCCTTATCTTTTTCTTAAAAACATATCTGCTTATTTATTATCAGTTATTTATTTATTTATATTTGGTTACTGGAGTACTGCACTAATCTCAACAGAACATTTGCAGACACAGCCTGAGTTTACACGGATACCCTTTTATGAAGTTATAGGAGACTTTATGCTTTGTTTGATAAAAATAAATCTAAAGGTGCTTTAAAAGTGGGAGAAGCATTAACAATTGAAGTGTACTTTTCCTATTTTTAAATAGTTGTTTATCTTTTTGTTGTTATCTGATATAACATATTGTCTACAATCAACTGATGTATAAATCTGTTTTAAAGGGGGTCATGTTTAGTAGAATGTTAATCATTTTGCTGAAGTCTGTTAAGAATGATCACTCATCAGATAGCCCACAAATTCATCTTAAATTGAAATTTCTTAGAAATGACTGCTATGAAATTAAATATACAATTGGTTTAAACACAGTGAATGTTAACTGCAATGTTAAGCAACTTTGCTAAGATGTTTTATGAAGGATTAGTTATTATATATTCTAGAATTTCTTTTTATTCTTGATAATATTATTAGTGACTACACAGTTGTTTGATGTTTGTTAGCTGCAGAATATTAAAAAGCTCATGAACATATTATAGAATATAAATGTAAATATTTCCTCTTAACAGTTTTTATCAATTTTCAAATTCAAGAGAATTCAAGTTACAAGACTTAAGTCATAAAATCCACCATAAACCTCCCATACACATCTTACAAACACAACTTTGCCTGTTATAGTTTCATAAAATATACCAAATCCCAGGTAACAGCATCACATTCCGTGTAATCTAATCATATTGCAACTGCTTCTGTTGGTTGATTATCTGTATTTAATGAGTTAAACACCTGAAACTATGTTCTATAAGTTACAGAAAATTAAAATATGACCAGACAATTGTCTTTAAGTTTGGTAGTAATAAAGAGTTGTTTTATAACCTACAGCTGCAAGGAATGTTACCAAACAGGCAGCTTAGATGCCACACTGTAAGACTATTGTTCAGCAGAAAGTGAGGTATTGACACACACTCCATTGACTATGAGCCATTTACCTTGCTAGCCAATGTCCCAATGAAAAGGTATATATAAAATAGATGAATATGAATATGGCATAGTAACATACTTATGAAGGAATGGAAGAGCAAGCAATGCAGTAACTTTTCTAACCTGAGAAAACTGAATGAATAAAAAAATGGTTGAATGATTGGATGTGCTTACGTACAAGGCTAATGATTATAATAAATATTCAGCTTCTTTCTTTGCAAAGAAAAAGCTGTAGAAATTGTGGTATTGTTATTTTATTTTTAAGTCAGTCAAATAAATGCATTTTATGTTGTTTCAAACAACACTATATGTGACAACTGCATATTTTAAGACATCTTAGAAATTTCCAGTGGTATAAACAAAGTACTGTTATTCTAGATTAGTTGCATGTTTTAACTTATTTGATTTTCTTTTACAGCATGGTGCTTCAGACAAAAGGTCTGGTTATAGAAACGTGTCTGTATTACATGAGAACAGATAGGCAGCATAATCTCTAGCCATACAATTGGAATGCAGCCCTGTGTACAATATTTAGTCATTCACACTTTTACAGCATTTAAATATCCTGAACACTAAGCTAACCTTTTTAAAATAAATGAGTTCTAGAAAACACAACAAAATCAAAGTGCACTATTTTGCTTGAAAAAAATGAATACCAACCAAAAGTGATCTGTTTGCTTGCCTTTCTGCATATTTCTCAAATGTTTACATGAACAAGCAGGACACAATCCTCCTCCAGAAACTGTACATAAGAGTTGCTTCTCAGACATTTTCAGTTATTAATGAAAAAAAATGTCTCACTGCGGTGGTGGTGGTGCTGTGGTAGCGTTGTCGCCTCACAGTAAGACGTCCTGTTTGATTCTCAGCTAGAGCGTCTTCTGTGTGGAGACATGCGTGAATGGGTGAACCTTCATTGAAGGTTGTACATCAGAGCCAGCAACTCGGCATGTAAAAATCTACTGCCAATCATTAGCGGACCGGTGTTCCGCTGTGGTGACCCCTAACCAGGAAAAACCGAAAGACACAAATGAAAAAAAAAAGTCTCAAAGGCATATCACCAAATAACTGATAATAGTTTTCATTATTCATATAATTGCATACAAGCCCAGTAGAAAAGAAAATTCTTTCAGTTTGCAATGTTTCATGTAGACAGCCTTAGTAACATTCAGGGAAGCAGAAGGGATTAGTGATGTCATTGGTGTAAGCACTTTGCAACAGTTCATAACACAGCATTAGGACACAAAGAAGCACATGACAAATTTCAGTCAAGTTATATCATTTTTTTTTTTGGGGGGGGGGGTTTGCATTTAGAAGAACATGTTTCTAAAAAAAATGTCCTGTAGAGCTTTTCACTTGCTTTAAACATGTCTACAGTTTTATTAATAAATAGTGCATCTAAACCCATTATCCAAATCAAATTCAAATGTTTATAAAGTTAGCAATTTTGACTTTAAACAGAATTACAGTTGGAGAGAACATGTTTTATAATATTTTGTTATAGCAGTGGGAAAACAGTCTAGTGTCTTACTCATCATTTGTTTACCTTATGTTCATCTGACATGTATTGTATTAATACTGATTGAGGATTCTAAACTCTTTTAGCGGGTAGCCAAATGGGTAGAAAACCTTTATGAGGAAAATATTTAATTTGTTTCTTGAATGTTATCATGGTCTTATATATATCTTGCTACATCTGGATGCAAGTGTTGTACTTAGGGAATGAAAAGAAACACAATGGAAAATATGAAGGTCCTACCTAACACCATGATATTGGGTGATTTCAACTACCCATACATTGACTGAGAAAACTACTCAAGTACTAACTCCTTTGCCCAACGCTTCCTAGAGTTTATAAACTCAAACACCCTGGAACAACTGGTCACTACTCCCAGAAGAGGTGTCAACATATTGGACCTGACCATCACCAACATGGGGGATCAATGTTCCACACCAGAGGTAAACCTGTAGCTGGTAAGATCAGACCATAAACTAATCACACTGAACATCTACATCCCGACCCCACCCCCAGTCAAGGAAACCACTGTGAAAAACTTTTCAAAAGCAAACTTCACACTTCTCAAGAGCGAGGTGGAAAGTTTCAAAGCCCCCTAGCTAAAGGATAATGCTGCCCAAACCACAGAATCCTTTACAAATGCATTCTATGAGCACCTACAGGAATGCATGAATCGAGCCATCCCAAGTAAAACCAAGACTGACTCCTCCAAAAAGTGGAAATCAGTCTGGTGGACTCCGGCCATAAATAAACTATACAACAGAAGGAGGAAACTATTACATGATAGAGCAAAATCTCAAAAAGGGAAGGCATCCCTGATCAATATTAGCAAGAAACTATGATCCCTCATAAAATCATCCAAGGCCAGCTTCAAAAGAAAAATTGCCAAAGACTCTAAAGATAATCACAAAACCTTCTTTAGCTATGTCAAGAATCTAGGTGGCAACTCTCAGATCTGCTCTGAGCTAGTGCAAAATGGCAAAAAATACACTGAACCAACTGTCATTGCCAACATCCTGGCTGACAGGTCCAGTGCAAACTTTACTCCCCTCACCCCCAAAAGGGCCCGTGTCCATCCCAGACAAATGTAGACCCCAGACATCACAGACACACAGGTGAAAACAGCCCTTTCCAAAGCCAAAAACACAGCATCAATGGGACTGGATGGTATCCCAGGCTGCGTCTTACTCAAGCTCCAAAATGAACTAACCACTCACCTAAATTCACTGTTCAAACTCAGCCTTACCACAGGCTATGTACCCAAAGAATGGCATACAGCAACAGTTATCCCATTCCACAAAGGTGGTGCAACAACAGATCCTGGGAACTATCGCCCTATAAGCCTGACTAGCCTGGTCTGCAAAGCTATGGAGCGCCTCATCATGGAACTCATTAACAGAGACATTGGGAACCTCCAGACACTGGACTCTACCCAATTCGGCTTTGTTAAAGGCAGATCTTGCCTCCTAAACCTAGTTGCCTTCTTTGAAACAGTTACCAAGGCCATAGATGAGGGAAAGGTAGTCCACACAGTCTACCTAGACCTCGCAAAGGCCTTCGACACCATTCCCCACTCTGGCATTATAGATAAGCTTACCAGCTTAAACATTAACCGCTATGTCATGAGATGGGTTGCCAACTGGCTCATGGATAGAACACACATGGGCAGAGTTGCGGGTGCCATGTCCGACTCTAAACCAGTTACAAGTGGCATCCCACAGGGCTCAGTCCTGGGACCCCTCCTGTTCAGTATATACTTCTCTAAGGTACAGGCAAGCATGGGAGGACTATGGCTGACCATGTTTGCAGATGATTACAAACTAGGGGCCATAATCGACTCTCCGGCTGACACAGACATCCTCCAGAAGGGTCTCACAGAGATGAATACCTGGTGTCAGAACCATGGCCTCAAGCTAAATGCCAAAAAGTGCATAGTCATCCTCTTTGGGAAAAACAAAGTGCCCACTAACTACCACATATGTGGTAATCTACTAAGTAAGGAAGATGTAATTAGGGATCTGGGGACCCAAGTAGATAGCAATCTCTCGTTTGATAATCACATTGCCAAAGTGGTTAGAAAATCCTTCTATGTAGCCTACCTAATCATGGAAGGGTTCACATCTAGATCAAGAGAGATTATTGTGCCCCTCTACTCATCGCTCATCAGGCCCATAATAGAGTACAATACCCCATTTGGGATGTACCTTACTCGACACCTGCAACAGCTGGAAAGACCACAGAAGTACCTCACCAAGAGAATTGTGGGCCTCAAACAGATGCCCTATGCAGCTCGACTAAAGAAACTCCAGCTCTACTTGGTTGCTTACTGCCTTCTCAGAGGTGATCTCTGCCTGACGTACAAGGCCATGTCTAATCCGGAATTAATGGACATGCTCCACCTCAAGAAAACCAAATCTCTTAGAGCCACACGCTCTAGCAATTTAAACCTCAGCACAACAATAAATAGGACATGCTGGAAGTATAGATTCCTGTCCCAGAGACTTCCCTTGCTCTGGAATAGAATCCCAATCTATGTTAGGCAAAGCCCCTCATTGACTCTCTTCAAGAGAAATCTTGACGAGTAGATGGGAAATCGTAAATTTACCCCTGGGATCACTTCAGTGGCCCTGCTGGACAGAGGCTCAGGAAACTAATCTAAAAGGGAGGCGAAAGCCAACACATTCTGTCTAGGTTTATAAATGCCCTTGGGCAGATAGCCTAGTACCTACCTATGAACCTATGAACATATGAACAAATGAATTGTGTAAAATATTAGTGCTGTGACTCACAAATAACCAGGACCGATTGCGCAAGCTGCAGATTCTGCACATTCACTGTATAAATTTCTCAAAGATGCAAATACTATAGACTTGATTATATGTAATGGGTGTAAGATTGTAAGGTTGCAACATAAGGGCTACAACTGGTGGCAAATATCCTCACTGGAAAAAGTTTTGCCGTATCAGCCATGCAGATTTCATCTTCATTGAGTTGATTATTATTACTATTTTACACCTGAGACCCTGTCATGAGTTTGAAATTATTAGTCATCTTAAAAAAGTGAACTGAATTCTATGAAGTCCTAAACATTAATCTGAAAAATATCCAAACAAACAGCGGCAGGGTCACCACAACAAAAAGCATAAAGTAATTTACTGGTAACAGGATAAGCGCTTTCAGAAAACAATTTCCTTCATCAGATCCTATAATTAACTGACATGCATATAACTAGATATAGTACTTTTAAAAAGTCATAAGCCAATCAGCAGAATTCAAATGGCCCATGCAATTTCCTGGTGAATTACACAATAGCAGATGTCATTTCCTGATGCATCATAAGACATTCTCAATACAAATAAAAATGCATATGTGAAAACACTTACTAAAATATATATAAAATGTAAAAGCATACAAAGGACATAACCATAACACACAAAAATTGTGTAAAACTTCATAAATGTGTTTAACATAACCAGATCACAGTCACTGAGATTTCAGCACAGGTTTTAAAGGAATAAAAGTATTTAAACCTGGCAGAACATGTGCACGTTGTAAAATTTGTTATCCCTTTATAAACACTTTAAATAAATTTTCACATCAAAGTATACATAAGGATTATGTTTATAATGGATATGCTACATGCACTATTAGAAATGTGATATATATTGCTAAGTGCAACCATTGCACTAGTTTTTATGTAGGCAAAATGAACCAGATTGTTTAAACAATGAATTTTACAACATCAACATGCTATACACAACAGTTTAGAACACAATGCTTTGTTTCAACATGTAGCACTTTACTCTGATCATAGCTTTTTCTTTATGGTTATAGATACCATCAACAGTAACATTAGGGGTGGAGATTTACAAAATGCCACTGAGGTAAGGGAAACATTGGATAGCAGAACTACATGTGCATGTTTTGCCAGGTTTAAATGCTTTTATTCCTTTAAAACCTGTGCCGAAAGCTCGAAGACTGTGATCTGGTTATGATAAAAAACATTTATGAAGTTTTGCACAATTTTTATGTGTTATGGTTATGTCCTTTATATGCTTTCATATTTTATATATATATATATATATATATATATATATATATATAGATATATATATATATATATATATATATATATATATATATATATATTGGTATATGTTTTCACATGTGTATTTTTATTTGTTTTGAGAATGGGTTATGATGTATCAGGAAATGACATCTGCTGTTCTGTGATTCACCAGGAAATTACATGGGTCATTTGAATTCTGCTGATTGATTTATGACATTTTAAAAGTAGTATATCTAGTTTTATGCATGTCGTTTAATGGTAGGATCTGATGAAGGAAATTGTTTTCTGACAGCGCTTATCCTGTTACTAATAAATTATTTTATGCTTTTTGTTGTGGTGACCCTGCTGCTGTTTGTGTGGATATTTTTACATTTTCTACAGAAGGGTCTTTGTTTCCTGCAGTGCTGTGTTTTGCTGTTAATCTGAAAAATGCATTGCTTAAATAATATCAATCAGATCTTAATATCAATATGATTTGTGCGGTTGATGTATTGCCAACATTTAACATTAAAATATAAATCCTTCCTGCAAAGCCTATTGACATTGAAACAATTTATGCTGTTTACCTTCATGAACTGCATTTTGTACTAGAAACAGAATCATGAAAATTGAAAAGTTGGTATTTACAGTTTAATTAAGTTCTAAGAAATTCATGGACGTATGAAAAGAGTTGGATGGCAAGAGTTTTTAATGACACATGGTGTACATTCTTATGTTTAATGGACACTTTCACTCCGGGGGGGGGGTGTCAGACAGAGGGAGTAGTCACTGAAGGAAGGTATATATAAGTCTGTGCGAGAATATATAATTTTTTTACATTGTGCTGTCTTTGGGTATGGCATTTGGAAGCTATGTTACTATAATTTAAAAAGATTTAGTTTACAAAAAACACTGCAGCATATTACTGAAACTGTTATTTATCAGAGTACATTTTTCATAAATTTCTGGAGATTCAGTTTTTCAGAAGTTCAGGAACATGTGTTGTTTATAAACTGGATTTGAAAGCATTAGCAATGCTTCTTTTCAACTATTTAGTCTTTTATGAGAAATTCATTAAAGATCTTGTTTGCACTTTGTAACTGTCTAATTTAGTTTAACATTTTGAATTCTGAAAAGAGCTAGAGCAGAATGATCTTAGTGATTCTTGACCAAAGACAAGTGTAATCGTGAAGGAATTCAAAAAAATTATAACCTTTTTCCCTAGGGTAAAACTTCCTCACATTCATTTCTCTTCACTAAAACCATGCATAACATATAAAAGAAAGGAAATTGCAATTATGAGAAACATTCTTTTAGAAAGATTGTCTGAGCAATATTACAACTAACCTAGTAATGAATTTCCATCATTTTATTCAGCTACTTTTGCAATGTGATGGATCAAAGTTAAAATAGCAAAACAGTTTGATCAACTACATAAAACCGGGTTCTATGTTATACCCTATATGTTTATAGCTTACAATATTGTGCATTTTCAGCAGCATTTATGAAATGGTCGCAAACACCCTTAATTAAAGAATTTACAATTTTGAACTGAACATTTGCTAATATGCTTAATTTCCTGATGGTCTAATGATTGAGTGAAAACCCTTTTACAGAAGAGACCAGAAACAGCACTGAGTTGAACAGTTATAATGTTCACTGGGATGTACAGGAACTGTAATGAAGGGAACTTGTATAACTGTAATCCTGTGGTAGTACACATACTGGTATGAACATCCAAACCTTTGCTATATAAGTGCCATGTAGTGCAGCCAAAACAAATTGCATCAGTCAGCATGAAGGTTAGGCTAAAAGTTTTAGATGGTGTAGTTCAGTGTGTAAACTAAGTGAAAGGAATGTATTTGCATCAGGAGATTTATGGATGTAAAATTAACCGATTGCAAATTAAAACAAATGTGGTATGATCATTTGCTGCATCGATGTTTTCATTAATATTTTCTGGCATGATCATGCCTCTCAACTGTACAGCTTTTTAGAGAATGTCCAGATTTTGTGTCATATTTTTGGTCCATTTCTCATAAAATTGTGGTTTTCTGACAAATCACTGGCAGATCATTGCGGGATGAAGATAGAAAATAATGCTAGACATTTGAATTTCAGATTTCATACCCTTCAGGAAATTTATGGTAATGCAAACCCTGTTATTCTATAAATTTGCCAAGTTTGTAAGAGCAATATTTAAAACGTGTCTCAGTTTTGGAGCCTTTGTGACCCCAGTATTGATGCCTTTGTTCGGATTTCTTGCTCTAACAGGTTCAGAGGTATGAGCATGATACCGATTTTTTTTTCAGGTAACACACTTGAGTGAAGATAGTAATTTAGCACTGTGTTATCTATATTTATCACTATAATTATTTAAGTGCTGATGAATACCTGTGTAAACATACTGTCCTTCTGCCTACATCACAAATACAGCATACACTGGCACATGAGTATCATGAAGATGAAATACTTCACTTTTTCCAACTTGTATATTAGAGAAACTATGAGCAAGGTATGTAAGCTAAGTGATTCCCAAATTACTTTACCTAGACACAGTCCTAGTGGAAGTACAGCAATATCTAAATTACATTAAGCAATAACATTTAAATATGCATAGAATGCTTGAGGAATCTATTAGAACAGAAAATATATGTAATAAGGACCTATGGATTATGCATACATTAACTGTGCTGAGTAAGCATAGCTGGAGTTAAAAGAAATTATTAACCAGCATTCACAGTACCTTTTTTAATAACATGTTGCAGCATCAGAACATAATGCTGAATCACAGGTGATAGAGACATAGAATAATTTAATCATGTACATTATCAAGTGATATAATATAAGCTGGATGATCTGAACTATAGAAAAAGATGCCCCAGCTTTATGACTGTCTGTTGCTAGACAAATGTTAAGTCCCTTGACCTAGTGGTTTACCTTCTTTTACACCATCTATCACATTTCCAAAAGAAAAATGTTGGTGATTGAAGGTATTCATTTTTCCTAATGATAAATGTCTATATCTTCACATATTCATCATGTACTAATGAATTCTTAACCTTACTCCACAAATAGGGAGAACATGAAAACAGCTGGCCTACATTGCAGGTCAAGAATCACTTTAGTAATTATGACTCAAGACTCTTCCTTGAACAAACAAAACTGTATAAGTGACCTGAGTCCATTTAACAGACTAAATGCTGCATGCAGTGTCTAATGGTCATGAGAATACTGACAACTTCGGTCTGGAATTTCCATTCTGTTGCAATGTCCTAACTGCTTATTAACTATGTGTAATACATATTTATTGTGTATTGGTAACAATTGCTCATGGAATTATTAATTGTGGCTGACATTTCTTTTGCAGAATGTAAATAAATAACCATTGTATAGTGGACCCTCAATTAAAAAAGTAATTCTTATGCACTAGATAATGTATAGGTTCATAAGTTTATAGTAAAATACTAGATGATCAATGGTTCTCCCGTTCGATTCTCGGCTTGGCTTGGGAGTGCCTTCTGTGTGGAGTCTGCATGTCCTCCCAGTGGTTGGGTAGCGTTCGAAAGACATGTATGCGTAAATGGGTGTGCCTTCATTGAAGGTTGGGTGTCGAGCTGGCACCTCAACGTTTCGTAAAAATCTATTGCCAATCATTAGCGGACCGGAGTTCTGCTGTGGCAACCCCTTACCAGGAAAAAGCCGAAAGACAAGCAACAACAAAAACAACAACTAGATGATCAATCCACAGACCAGTGCAAGCCTAGTCAGTAAGACATATTCAACAACTCCCTCTGGCTTCAAGGAGGGCAGTATAAGTACCAGAAGAAAATTTGAGTGTGCCCATCCATTTAGCTATGTTTACCTTGAAGATGACAATGGTGATGCATTGATTGTCATGTAGTTAATGTGTGTCAATTTGTTTAATTATGTATTTGAAGAAGCATTTGTTCTGCTAAGGAACAAGTTATCAAGGAGAATCTCATGTTCCGTTGCTTAAAAGCATATAGAGAGAAAGCTCAATGGTCCACAAGTGGCTAAGGAGAGAAAAAATTGCCAGTCTGTTTGGATAACTGAGAGTCTTGAGGTGGCTGACCTTTTTAGTTAAGAATCTCTGAGGTTTATCCAGTTGAGTGATATATTTAGACAAGTATAAACTAAAATTGGAATTATATTTAGTAATAAGCCTGATGAGATATCAGGAAAGTACATGTTATTGGGAATTATATGAGCCAAATATAACTTTTTCTGAAAACTGTAGAGACGTGATGGTTAAAATATAAGGAATTATCAATGTCCCATTTATACTTCTCCCCAGGTTAGTCCAGAGATCTAAATCTTAGCTGTAATCAGGTCCTCTTGTTTCCATCTTCTGTAATACAGGGCCACTATATATTAAACCATCCACTGTAACACTGTCACCACTGAAAATTCCTACAGTCTCAAATGACTTTTCCATATTAAGTGTACTCTCTCTCTCTACATATATATATATATATATATATATATATATATATTTATGTATTACTGTGTATTCCTGTGAGCTTTTACTATCTTGTACTGTGATAATATGTGATTTTAATTTTATCTGACTGTTTCATTAATGTTTAAATACTTACTTACTTATTATTACTTACTGTTTATTAATTACTGTTATGTTGTTTCTATGTGGAGCTTTTCTCCCCAGGCTCTGCTGAAAATGTGCAACTTGCCCAGTCAGACTTTCCCGGTCAACAAATGTTAAATAAATAAATAGATCTTGAGACTATCTCACTGATCAAGCACTTGATTCCATCTTGTGATCTCTCAAGCATAGTGAATGCACTTATATTCCCCTGGCAAAACTATTGCATTGTCCTGTTCTTAGGGTTTCCTGGCATGGAACTTACTCACTTGCAGCTACTTCAGATTTCCACAGCTCACCTAGTGGTTGGTTTCTAAGTACCAACATTTTACACCACTCATCTGGAGTCTGCTCTGAATCATTCCAATCATGGTCAAATGAGGCCCTAGGCAGGGTAATGAATGAGGGTCCACGAACCACACCGCTACATTTTTACTTGTGCAGTCCTCCCCATTTAGTATTATTATTCCTGACACTGATCAGTTCATGAACAGCAAAGATGAGATATCAAACAGAAGCTGTTAGAAAATATTCACCATGCTTCCTCTGCATTCCTTCAATTTAATAAGCAATACAAATGTAAGCAGACAATATGAAGTATGTCTGTGTCTAGTGAACATTTACCAGAGAAAATGCCTGTATTACAGCAGGTTAAATACGAGTGTTATCTCCTGCAATAGTTGTTTTATTTTAGTGAAAACATATGGTAAACAGATGAATCCCAAATCCAGTATTTAATCTCCTGGATTACAAAGGATTTGCCATTTCATCAAAATCTCTAGGGGTTCTTATATACTACTGTGAGCAAATGTTATTTAATTTTGAGGCTTACGTAAGATAACAGATGCACAGACATAGGCACACACACACACACACACACACACACACACACACACACACACACACTTCCTTCTTCACATTTATCATGAAATGTGTTATACAATATATTTCATATTACAATATTAATTTTTCCAGTACTTGTTTAGCAACCACTCATGTTTTCATATGCCTACTTTATGATTCAGGCATCTCTCAGCAAATTAGTAGGCTAAAGAGAGACAAAAACAAGGCATGAAAACTAATCCAGTATTTGCATGTTGCAGAAATCATGAAAGTCAGTAGTATGCAAGTCAGGAATTTCTATTACTCAGCACTGGATATGACGTAGAGGGCAGCTATTTAAATGAAATTGTGTGTGTGCCATTTTGTTTATGCTTGCTACCTGCTCATGGTCTAATTTCAAGAAACTGTGCCTTCATCTATCACATTGTAAATCTTTATAAACAGAGAATGAAAACACAAGAACATTGTCATTCTATGCTGTTGAGATTAGAAGTTACTATACATCAATCCCCAGTTTATTCTTTATTTGTCTTGATAGCTTATACATAGGCATATTCTGTCAGATATGAGTACAGAAAATGCATAAATTATAAAGGCATAGTAAATATGATAATAGATATTTAAGATACTAACACAGTTATAAAACATGGTTCCAAGAAATAAAGTGAGGGGATACAAGTAAGAGGATTAGTATTTCTTGAGATTAGAGGATGCCATCAAGGTAAGAATCTTAGAAATTAACCAGTGACATGAATGCATATGAAAGGCAAGGTAGTAAGAAGAATCTGTAAATAATGACTTTATAGAAAAAGATTGTGATGATAGAAAGAAAAATCGATTAGGATGTTGGTATACAGTATATTATGCATGTGTGTTATAGCCATTGCCACTTTCAGCCTATTATGTGGTTTTGACATTTTTTAACCGTATGTATCCCTTAATGTATTGCATTTCTAAGCTTGTACAGTTCTAGTACAATGCCTTAACAGTTAACATATTTTCTGCTGAATTGCCATGTTGTTTAGAATAAAAGTTGTGTATATGACTAAACTAAATATGAATCCAAGTATTTGTAAGACTAATAATGCATATCAATGAGTAACCAGAGGTGCTTTTACCCTGCCATGATATCAACACTAGGATATTCTCAGTAAAGAAAACTCAAAATAATGCCTTGTTAGATGGAAAATCCATTCCAAGCAATTCTATAAAGCTCAGATTCAAGTATTTTTTACTACTAATAAGGTATTATGCCTCACAGAGTTATTGTTTTACTGAATTTGAACCATTCTGCTGGGGAAAATGCAGATTAATTTGATAATGATTTAATTTAATTTACCAAAGCCATGTGTTTTCACAAACCATTTATCTGGCTTACCTGGTAACAGCGGTTTGCATAATTTTATGTGACGATCAAATATGGCTATAGAAACATATGTAGTTTAATTAAATACCCTAGTGTATTCTATGGGTTGTGAAGTAGAAGCCATGTAGTCACATTTCTTTCATTGAGGCACAGTGACCAAATTAGATAAAGAATCAGATGAAACCTAAGTAAGTAATCTAATGTATTTCTTGGGTCATGAAATGGATGCTATGTACTGTTCCTTTTCATTCACAGAGTTATAGAGTGCTACATATATGTCAGTGTGTAGCAAAGTTAATGACATTTTGGTACCAAAGACTGTAACACATGAAAGAACATTTTTCCAAGTATGTGTACGAGTAAAGGAGAGTTGAAGAGTTCACAAGATGAATGTCTGAACTGGCTAACAATTGTGATTCACTTTCACAGAATATGTTCAAATATCAGTTAGAAATGTGATTGGGTTGGCTGATGCAAAAGTATTTCAAAAGTTTTAACGTAAAGTTAAACTGATTTTGGAGAAAGCTATTCAAATTGCCAGGGAAGTGGAATTAGGTAAAAGTCAAAACACTAATTTAAAAATGCCAAATGGCATATATAAGGTAAAATGCAAGCAAACAGACAAAAAGCAAACACTGGCCCTTGTTGCTGTCATTTGTAAGGTAAAGCTAATTAAAGAGGTTGCGTTTGAAAATAAAACCATAAATAACATGCAAAAAACATTTGTCTAGATTCAGTCAATAATGTGTCTGATGTTGAAGCAGACTGGCAAGTTAAGATTCCTGTTCCATTCCAAGACTGATAAAATGGCCAATATTAATGTGGCATCACATGTTACATGGTAACCATTTGAAATGTCAGGACCTGTTAAATCTGGTCCCCAGATACAGAAACTGAATGGCCGAAAGTTAGAGTTGTATATACCAAGATGACACTTCTTGGAATATTCCCTTTTCTCTGAAGTATGGCAATCTTGAAGTTGGTATGTATAAGTCAGGGGTGTGTGGGGAGTTTGCCCCCCATATGGAGGGTGCAGGGGTGCTTGACCTTATGAAAAAAACATTTTATGGAGAACGATGAACTTTGAGATTTGCTTTTCTCCTGTGTTTCCAGTCTTTTTTCAGCATGTCAGTACTCAGCATTTTGAGAGTGACATTTCAATAGGGAACTCACGTAGTGAACTTTCTTGAGTCGTCACAGTTGCATGATGTAGAGACTGCAATTCCTAGCTTTGCAGGCAAACTCAAGTGCAATAGCAAACTTGTTTGAGTGGAAGGGATAAAAGTAAGAGTTTTTGTTTTATATGTTGAATGGTTTGCACATAAATAACATGCTCGGGAAAGGTATGGCATACAAAATGGACATAATTCCACAACAAATGAACAATAAGCTAAAATGTAATGCTACCCCATATACTTTGATCACATGCACAGAGGTGCTATTTCCAATGTTATCCAAAGTAGATGCAGAACTTTTGAATGCAAAGCAACTGAGTAGTGTACTCCAATGATCCTAATAGTCAAAAAAAATGCTTGAGTGTGAAGGTGTGCTGATTTAAAAATAGCTTAATGGTGTACTTGTGTTTGAAATTTTTCCAAAGACATGCATCTGGAGCATTTCTCCCCGGGCCTCCACTGAAAACAGGCTCTGTGGAACCTAGTCGGACTTTCCCGGTCAACAAATGTTAAAAAAAAAAAAAAAAAAAAAAAAAGAAATGCTCATTCTACTTACATTAGAAGACATTCCATACCATGTCACCAATGCTTCTTAATGCCAAAGGGTTTTCCACCCTGGATTCTTCTAGTGGGTTATGGCAAATTCTAACACCCTCTATGGAAGTCAAAAACAAATACTGTTAATTGTCCCCGTGGTTAACGTATGTTTTAAAAAGATGAGATTTGTTATAAACTCAACATCTGAATTTTTTTCATGCAAAATCACTGATTCACTTAACAGGCTAGATGGTGTTGTTGCTGTTATTACAGATGACATCCTGAGTTTTTCTCCAGACAATGAAATACTCTATTCAATTTAGAAATAATGTTCAGGCTATCAGATGTTTTGCTTTAAAGCTGATTTATTGAAACAGTGCATCAGTACTTTGGTCAAAGCATAAATGGTAGGGGAATTAGACCACATACAAGCAAGGTCAGAGTGATAGCTGAGTTGTAAAATCTTATCTTGTGTGACTAAATTAAGACAAGTTATAGGCATTATTAACTACTTGGGCAAGATTTTATCAGATCCTGTCATTACGAATTATCCTTTAACTGACTTGTTAAACAAAAATCTACTTTGATTATAGGAGCAGGCTCATGACCAAGCATTCGGCAAAGTAAAGGAAATGTTAACAACACCTCCAGTGCTAGCATACCATGATGCCACTAAGCCAAAAATACTGAGTAGAAACGCTAGTAGCAATGACCTAGGTGCAGCATTACTCCAACTAGATGAACAATCATGTTCTGTTACCTGCTGCTTAACAGAGCTAATTGATGCTGATATGCAAATTGAAAAGGAGTGCCTTACACGTGTTTGGGCAAGTCCAATATTCTGCACATAGATATTAGAACTTGAGAGTTTCCAGATCTACAGGGATCACAAAGTCTAAGTTCCACTAGTCAATTTATATGACCTAGATAAACTGTAACTGAGGTGTTACTGATTACTAATGAGACTAAGATCCATCACAGATTTACAGGTATATACAAGGCTAATAAACACCAAGGCCTTTATAAGCCTATCCATGCAAACCAGCCCAGCTATGTCTGTGTCTCTATGCATCATGGGCATCTATTAGGAGAGGTTAAGCTAGTTAGGAGGTTTCTAGAGGTTATGTGGGGGACATGTTAGTTTTGGCATTACTGACTGCCTCTGTCTATCACAGACATGAAGGTCAGACCTGTGGTGAATTTTTGATTTCACATCCATTGGTCAAGGTTACACTTAAATATAAGGGTTATGGATGGACTCTGAATCACATGGATGGGAGCCTGTTCATCTTCTGTGTCATATATGTAGCTTACCAACATTTTTTATTTATGTCACAAGCAAAATTTAAATCCTTGGATCTAGTGGTTCTGGTGCTGTTCATTTTGTGGATGGGCAAAAGGTTCATCACAGCTGGATTCAAGGATGCCTTGTATACCAGACATAGATCCCCTGTCAATGACCTGCAAGAGACACAGTATAGTGACAGGGGCTTTAAGGTGATTAATATAGGACAATGTGTTTATACCTTGGATTCTCTTGGAGAACCTTTATGGTCATTCCAGCTGCTGCATATGTCTGGTTAGGTACATGCTGAAAGGGACATAATACTCAATGATGGGTCTGACAAGGTCCAAATAAAGTGGCACTATGACTTCCTTGGACTTGATACCATGCCTTTACTTATAAGTTGGGTGAGGTAGATTGATTAACTTAATACCCTGAATACATGTTGGTCAAAGGCCAGATTATTGTCTACATATGTTCCCAAATCCCTGAATGCCAGGCCAACTCTTAAGCGTGTCTTATTAATGGAGTAATTAGCTTGGGTGGCAGTTTTCACAAAAGCCACTATAATTCCTTTCTTGACATTGAGGTTTTGTCCAAGACTTTGGCACCAGCCATTTGTCTGTGTTAGACTCTTTTGTAAGATGTTTGTGTCATGGGGGAATCCATGATGGCTCTCATTTTGCAGTCACCTGTAAACTTTGTCAGCCAAAGGCCCTTGAATTATCCTTTAACTCTGAGTAGAAGAACCATATTAGTGGAATCCATACATTGATAGGGTATGTAACAAAAGAAACAGAGGCCCCAGCACGGTTCTATGAGGTACCCCACTGGTGAACAAACTCTTAGTCGAGGTGGTATCACCATTCCTGACTTCCTTGGTCCTGTCTGTGAGCCAGCTTGTAATCCAGTGAGTTATGTAGAAGTTTGTGCCTAGCTTGCTGACTTTGACAACTATACCTGAGTGGAGTATTGTATTGAATGCATTAGCAAGGTCCACATAGGCAGTATGCACTGTTATCTCCTCATCCATTGCCTTGTTGATCTTCTCAAAGAAGTCCACCCGGTTTAGTAGGCATGATCTTCCCTTATCAAAGTCATACTGGGCTGGCTCCAGTGTCTGAAGGTTGCTTATGTCTATGTCGATCATTTCCATGATAATTCATTCCATGGCTTTGCATATTAAACTAGTCAGACTAATAGGTAAATAGTTTCCAGTGTCAGTTGATGGTCTATCCTTGGGAAGTGGGATAACTGCTGCAGTCCTCCATTCTAATGGCACAAAGCCTGCTTTAAGGGTATAGTTGAGCAATAATGCAAGTGGTCCTGATAAGTCATGTCTCAAGCTATTTAGGAGGTGTCCTGGCATATTGTTGGGGACAATTGAGGCTGTCCTTTGGCCTTAACAAGTACCACCCAGACCTGCTCCTTCCTAATAGTTCGAGGAGTTATGGCAGCATGTACTTCATGGCAAGAGGCGTGGGTGGAGTGAGGGGTGAAGTTTGAGCCAAATTCATCAGCCAGCAAATTCACTATGTTGCTCTGTTCAGTGAAGGTGGCATTGTTAACCACCAGTTTGGCACACTGTTGTGTGCTGCCCTTGGCATTTTAGACATAGCTGTCAAACGTTTTGTGGCTGCCTTTAGCCTATGAGGCTATCTTGACCTTGTAATTGGACTTGTTGGACTCAATTAGTCCTCTTAGTTTTCTATTTAGTTTATTATAGGGATATTATTATTGTGGCAGCACCTCTTCTTGATCTTAGCCAAGACTTTTTTTCTTTTTGGTATATACCTTATTAAGGCTAGGATTCCTCTAGTTTGTTTTGCTTTTAGAGTTTGTTTTGGGTGCCCTTCTAGTAGGTACATCAGCCTTTACACAGCCATTTACATTGTTGTGCAAGGTATCTGGGAGAAACTCTGCTTAGGTTGCTGTGAACTCGGGGCTGGGAAGAGCATTGAATTTTGACAAACTATTGCTTAATAGGATGTGGCTGGCTTTGGAATACCAGGGTTTGCTGGGATTACGCAGTTGATTTTTATTTTTAAGTAGACAGCCTTTTGGTCCTACCTTACCAGTGAGGGTGTGGCACTGGGAAGGGGTGGTGCAGTGCTCTCTCATAATGGTGAGTACCTGGACCAGTCTATTTGTCCCACTGGTGGACGTACGCATGATCTGGTCAAGGCCATTTGTGTTAATAAAGTCCAGAAATCATTGCGCCTATGACAATAAGGCAGTTTATGTTTCCCAGTCTATAGAGTGGTATTTAATGTCTCTCATGAATAGGGTATTTGGTTTATTGGTGAGTGTCTACAGGAGGTCTAGGTATATGCTATGGTATACTAGGTAGATAGAGAATGACCTATAGCTTGGTAAGATATGATATGAGACTTTGTCTATGGTGATTTGCAGCTGAATATATTCAAGGGCATTATCCTGTTTATTCAATACAGAGTTATGTTTGTTGCTAATATAGATGGAAAATCCATCACATTTTGACCCTGTCTGTGCAGCTGATGGTCTAAATGTGTGGAAGACACTTAAGCTATGCTCTGCTGGAATTCTTTCTGTTGATTTAAACCATGTCTTAGTAACAACACAGATGTCTATATTCTCCAGAGTAAGTAGAGCTGGTAGGGTGTGGAGTTTCTTGTTTAGGCTCCATTGATCAGTAACACCTTTAAGTTGAATGCAAGAATGGTCCATGTCCCTAGAAAAAAAAAACATTTTTTCAGATGTGTTATCCAGAAGTCATATACATGATAAACCATTATCTAATACCAAAAAAAATGGGTCTATATTATAACATCGAAATCTACAAAGATCGAATGTTATAATATCTTATAATATTTTTATGCATGGTTGGATATGGTTAATTAACCATCTTGATTTGCCAGGGATGATCTGCACCTGTCCCCACTGGGCTTTCTAATACTGGATAAATCTTTATCTGTTCCATACAGCTTTTTTTAGGCAATGCCAATTTGACAACCCTACCATCATAGCAAACCAGCTCAAGTGAACCTAATGGTATTACTGTGCAATGCCAGTAGCCTAAGGAAAAAAATAGACTCTCTCCAATCCCTCCACACTGTAGAAAATATAGACATCTGTGCAGTTACTGAGACATGGTTTAAAGCTGCAGAGAGTATTAGGGCAGTGCAAGGTTTCAGTGCCTTCCATACTTTTAGACTAGTAGCTGCACAGACAAGGGCTAAAAGGTGGAAGTGTCTTGATATACATCAATGACAAGCAGACCTCTAGGTTGGTTTTCACAGGTTGATGCACTGGAATTTCTCCATATGCACATCACCATAGATAAAATCCCATACTATAACCTTACTAGCCGTAGATCACCCTCCTTGTCCCAAGAAACTCACAGTGCATACTGAGACCTACTGTAGATCATACCTGTCAAACTCTTAGCTCAAGAAATCTGGACAAAGCCATATATAAGTAGGGGGGAGGGTGACAAAGGGCCAAAAATAGGGAGAATTTTTAAATCTGTTACAAACTTTAGAAAGCTAATAGAATAACAAGTTTTGCATTAGCATTGATTTTCGGTTTACCTTTATATGTGCATAGTGCACATATGTGAAACTGGATTGTGTGAAAGGATATTTTCCAGTTTTCGTATAGATGAAAAAAATGCATCGAATGTGCCATGAGCGAATGCACAGTGACATTCCCTCATTGCAGATTCGGCATTTTGTGTGCGGATTGCACTTTAGTGGGGATCGGGAAATGGACCCTTTCCCCACTGTAGTGCGATCTCGAAGTTAGAATATTAAAGTAGGAGGGAGTGGGGGGTGCAGGGGGGCTTGTCCCCCTGCATTACATTGTGTGTTTGACGTTGGAGTTCCAATCTCAGCGAATCTGCTGTTCGATTTGCTGAGTTTTGAACTTCCATGATGTTCAATATCCAGAATTTGGAATTTTGGATCCCCCAGTGGGCCGATCGGTAACTTGATTTTCAACATTTCAAGGGTAAACCTTGATTTTCTGATGGATATGAAGTCTGGAACTCCAAATATCTGTCATTATTTTCTAACATCAGTATGCAATTATTTGCCAAAGATTTGCCAGAAAACCATAATTTCATGAGAAACAGACCAAAAATATGAGGCAAAATCTGGACATTCTGTGAGGATCTGGACAGTTGAGGGGTATGCTGGAGAAAATTACTATCCAACCAAACACTCTATTCATGGGAACATTAATTACCCCCCTATAGACTGGAAATCCTACATGGCCTCATATCTGCAGGTACAGAAATTCTTGGACTTTGTAAATGCAAACACTCTTGACCAGTTAATGCATATGTCCACTTGGAGCGCCAACATACTGAACCTCATACACACAAATATGGGAGAATGCTGTACTCCCCCATGTCACGTCCTACCTGGTAAGGTCTGACCATAAAGCTGTCTCCTTCAAAATCAAAATCAACTTGGTAACCCCAGTTAACCCACAACAGGTAAGTACTGTTCAAAGGCAACATAGCTTCTATTAAGCAATAGTCAAAATTCAATGCCTCGCCAAACCTAGAGAACACAATAGTCTATCCAGAATTATTCCCAGAACTCCTGTACAAGAATGCCAATGGCTGCATAGATGCTGGCATACCTACCAAAAGTCAGCCCAAAATCAACTTAAAAAAAGAAAATAAACAAAATGCCCTGAAAGCATCCCAAATTAAAGAGGATATACAGGAAAAACAGCAAGCAAAATCATGGCAAAAATCAGGAAGTGTAGCTCCCACAAAGATAAGAGATCTTTCATCAAACTAAACAAGGAACTAAAAGTGCTAATTAAGTCTAATAAAGCTAAAATTGAGGCTAAGATTGCTTCCCAGGCAAAAGACCACCATAAGGACTTCTTCAGCAATGTCAGAAACCTCAACAATAATATACAGCAGTGTGCTGAACTGGTGGTTAATGGCACAACATTCACTGAGCTAGGAGATACAGTGAATTAGTTGGCTGACAAATTCATTTCCAGCTTTACCCACCACTCACCCCCAAACACTTTCTAAGAAATTACTTCAAACATAACACCTCTAGCTATAAATAGAGAGCATGTCTGGGCTGTGCATGCTAAGGCCAAGAACACAGCCACAGTTGGTCCTTGAAACATCACAGGCTGCATCTTGAATAGTCTACTGGAGCCACTATTTAAATATAGTGTCAAAACAGGCTTTATGCTATGAGACTGTAGAACTGTAATGGTCATCAGACTTCATAAGGGTGGACCATCAACAGATCTTGGAAGCTACAAACCCATTAGTCTGATTAGTCTTATTTGCAAAACCATAGAAAGAATTATCACAGAAATGATCAACAAACACATTGGAAACATTCAGACTCTGGATCCATTCCAGTTTGGTTTCATCAAAAAAAGGTCATGCCTAATGAACTTGGTGGCTTCTTTGAAAAAGTCACGAAGGTAATGGATGAGGATAAAATGGTGCATACTGCCTACCTCGATCTGGCTAAGGCATTTGATACAATAACACATTCTTGCATTGTTAACAAACTCACAAAAGTTGGCAAACTCCCCCATATAATGCACAGGATAGCTAGCTGGCTCATGGATAGAACCTAGAAGGTTAGAATCTGTGAGCCCATCTTCATAAAGGGGATGATCATAATGGAGTCCCCCAGGGCTCCAGTCGGGGCCCATTTCTCTTTGGCATCTACTTATTAAAAGTCAAAACAATGTCAAATGCTTTTGGCTGACCATGTTTGTAGATGATCACAAGCTGAGAGCATTCTTTTCCCAAAATGCAAACATAGTGCAGGAAGGTCTGACACAGTCAAATGATTGGAGCCAAAGCCATGACTTAAAACTCAATGCCAACAAATGCATTATAGTACCATTTTGGAAGTTGGCTATCTCAGGGAACTACTTCATCAATAAAATGGGTCTATATTATAACATCGAAGTTCGTAAACATCGAATGTTATAATATCGAACCCTAAACATCGAAATCTGCAAACATCGAACAGTCAGAATAGCAATTTTTTTTCCCAGGGAAAAAAAAAATCGCTATTCCGAGAAACATACACACAACACAAACACACACAAAAATAAGCAATCCACACACATACACTTAAAATCCTACACCTAAACCTAAACTAAACTTTACATACACTACTAGCTATCCACTTACCTTAACCCAACCCTAACCCTTAGGTCCGTCATGATCGCACACTCACCTCACTCGTGCCCTAACCCTAACTCACCTAACCCCCCTAACCCTAACCTACACACAACTGCACACTTACCTGACCCATGCCCTAAACTCTAACTCACCTAACCCACCCCAAACCTAATCTACACACAATCGCACACTTACCTGACCCCCGCCCTAACCCTAACTCACCTAACCCACCCCTAACCCTAATCTACACACAGTCGCACACTTACCTGAACCCGACCCGTAACATTCCAACATATCGAATGCTGAAAACAGCGAAGCCACAGCAACGCCCCAACAAATTTTTTCCCTGGGAAAGAATTTGGTGTCCTGCACCTTTGCTGTTTTCAGCATTTGACATTACTGGCATGATATTATAACATTCGAATTTTATAAAATTCAGTGTTATAATATAGACCCCAATAAAACACCCCTTAAATGTTGACTCGCTAGTCAGTGATCCTGAAACTCATGTAGATGATAGTGTAACCTTTGACCAACAAGTTCCCAAGATAGGAAGAAAATCCTTCTATGTTGTTCAACTTTTAAGTAAGGGCATGGCACGCTATCTAGGTCCAGGGAGGTCATCATTCCCACTGTACTTGACCCTCATTAGACACATCAAACAGTATGTTTACCTGACCAGCAACATGCAGCAAACAGAATGCCCAAAATGTTCCTTACATAAAGAATATAGGGTATAAACACACTAGCTCTATACTCAGTCTCCTGCAGACTACTGAAAGGTGATCTATGCTGGCTTACCAGGCATCCTTGGATCCAACTCTGATGAACCTTCTGCACATCTGCAAACAAACAGCATTAGAACTACTAGATTCAAAGACCTAAATTTTTCTTTTGACATAATTAGAACAAGTTGGAGCAACATATGCATATCACAGAGAATTCATATTCTCTTGATTAGTCTCCCCATCCATGTAAAGCAAAGTCTCTTCCTAACCTGATTGCATGGGGAACTTGTCTGGTGCCCAAATCTCTGATGGGTAGAGGCAGACAGTAAACCATATCATAACCAAAAATCACCCCCAACATAAGTGTCTAAAACATAAAACTAGTGGGTCACATTTGGGTTGCATGGCTAGGCTTATAAAGGACCTAGTTGTCTTTAGCCTGGTTTATACCTATGAAAAATGTCATCTATTGCTACCATTTCTGGGGTTGGGTGCTCTAAGTGAATCTGGACCTCTTCACTGAATTTCTGTCCCCATCCCGGTTTGGCATAAAGTCACCTTGTCCTCTTCTGCTTTTAATAGTATACTGGACATCATGCAATAATGGGATACTGCACCACATTTGGGCAGTTCACACTCCTTCATTCTAAGTGGTCTGTGAGCTTCAACAACGCCTTGAATGTGAATTAAATATTCCACATGGTCAATAAAATGAATAGTATATGATATTTCCAGCATCTTAAATGTAGGGACCAATGCACATCAATTCAATTCCACAACTATTTAACGGCATGGTAGTGTTAGATAAGCATTTGTTCCGAACTTCAGAAACTCATTCAAAAATGATAGCATTCCCAACCAATTAAGGGAGTCAGGAATTTAATTAGTTATGGCAGTAACAATAATATATAATAATGTTGATATATATATCATTATGCATTATATAATATTATATATTGCATATGTGTTTAAGTGTATTACTGTAAATCTAAACAGCATGACTCCTCATTATATTATAAATCAAATGCTGACAATATGACTACTGCTTGGACTAGGTGATAGTGGTTGCCAACTCGTGCACTGGCTTTGAAGGCTAGCAAAATCACATTTTGTTTTTGTGGCAAGTAGTATATGAAACTAATACATTTCAATGAATTACAAAGAATTCTGATCAAGTTTCCAATCATAACTTCATTTTATGTGTTTTCAACATGGATGCCAACATTTACCATGAGAGTAAATTTATTGGTGTCCGTGTCCCGTACTCAGTAAGAAGGTCACAATTTGAAACCCAATAATAATCCTCTATATTCTCTGTAATATTCTAATATAATTGGTTTAATTAACTCAAGAACTCCAAGCTGTGCTTAGATGGCACTCAAATAAAAAGTCTGCTACAGTAGTGAAGTAAAACATTCACAACACGCTGCTTATGCTTGACAATATCTGTGTGTATATAAATATATATACATATTTATGTATCTGTGTATGTAACTGCTGTGGTGGTGCTGTGGTAGCATTGTCGCCTCACAGGTAGATGTTGCCCATTTGATTATCAATTAGAGCATCTTCTGTGTGGCGACATGCGTGAATGGGCATTCCTTTGTTGAAGGTTGTGCATTAGGCCCGGCAAGCCAGCACATAAAAATCTACTGCCAATCATTAACGGACCAGAGTTCCGCTGTGGCGACCCCTAACCGGGAAAGGCCGAAAGACAAACAAACATGTATCTGTGTATGTATGTATGTATATAGATATATAAATATGTATGGTGCAGATTCAATAAATCATGATGTGCTGCATACATGGTAGTGAGCCAATTTACATTTAGTAAGCATCTCTACATGCCATGTAGAGCCATGAAAACAGTGTAAATATTGTGGAATGCTAACTAGCACATAAGCAGCTGAACTGTTTGCTAATCAACCAATCCAAGATGGAGGAGATATTCAACAAGCTATTAAGAAATTGTGCCACACATTGCGGGTTTTGGCCTCAAATTACAAAACCTATTGGAATACAGCCACTGAAACTACTCTGCAGAGAAAGAATGTTAGGGGCTGCTGTTGATCTTCTACATGTGAATGCACAACAGGCCCAAGTCTATGTTGCTGCTGCTAAAAGACCTCATACAAGAAGGAGAAGGGTGTTTGGACCCTATTTAACTTTTCATGGTCTGCATGAGGTAGAAATTGTAGAATGTTACAGTGTCAATAGAAACAGACCACAGGAACTTTGCAACCTCTTTCGTCCTCTACTGATAGCTAGGGCATACCAAGGGTAACCAATACCTCTGTAAACTAAGGCGCATGTAGCAATTAGAATATTAGCTACAGGAACGTTCCAGAGACCAACAGGGGATATGCTGGCGATGTCACAGGCATCAGCATCCACAATCCTCCATCAATTCCTGAATGCCACCTGAGGACATAGCTGCATCTATGCAGGATTTCTAAACTGTAGAACACTTCCCTGAAGTCCTGGGTGTCATAGACTGCACACACATTGAAATAAAAGCACCACTGGAAACAGGGAAGGATGTATAAAAATTGAAAGGATTTCCACTCCATTAACTGCCAGGTCATGTGTATTGCTAAGGGAATCATCCTGAATGCGTGTGCTGGCAAACCTAGCTGTTACCACAACTGCCATATCTGGTACAACTCACAACTCTATCAGAGGCTTTCTAAGAGGGATATCTTAAAAGGTCATTTACTGGGTGATGCAGTGTATGTACTCAAACCTTGTTTGATTGCACCCATAAGAAATGCACGCACACACACACACACACACACACACACACACACACACACACACACACACACACACACACACACACACACACACACACACACACACACACACAAACACACATACTTATGAATGCTATAATTAGGCACACATCAAACAAGGAATATCATAGAGCATGTGTTTGGGCTGCAGAAGTCATGGTTCTGGTGCAGAGATACATCAGGGGAGCCTCGCAATACAAACTCTATACTTGTACTGAAATTCTCACTGTCTGTGCTATCCTTTTCAATATTATCCTGAGAAAGCAACTTCAACAGGAACACCATGGTGAAGGGGGCACACATTCTTCCACCACTGGCAAGGTCACAACAGCCACATGCAGGTGAGGAGTCAGAGGGGGAACCACCAGCCGCTGTGGGTGTAGGTAGATATAGGCATGCACAATATGCTGTCTCTCTAGGCAAGAGGCAATGGATAGTATATATGCTCACCACCAAAGGGGGTACAACTTTCATCTGATGCACACACATACAGTAAAATTGATGCCAGGCAATGCTCACAACCTTTGCATGAACCAAAAAGAAAAGATAAACCAAAGGCCACAGACGAAGAATCCACTTAAAACACCAGTTTATTGCACCCCTAGTGCTTCGGCAACCGCCTTCAAGGAGTATAAAACATCACATAACTTACACAGTTTATATACCCTAATACATCTAACAATTAAACAAGCAACCTAAACCAATTATTCAATAAACATTAAAAAATACTTAATACTACTTTCTCATCAGATAAGAAGCCTCCAGTTACATTCCACATTCAGACCCTGAGGAAATAAAGTGTCATATTTCAAAATAAAAATACTTTCTTTGTATAACAACTTCTTTTTATACAAATCATCAGAAAATACACCCTTCATAATATGTTCTAAGATAGTGGCTTGTAACCCATTTGGATTAGAATTGTGAATCAGCATAAAATGTTTAGCAACAGGGCTATCTTCTTTATTATTTATAATATTCCTGACATGCTCCTGCAGTCTAGTTTTAAACTTCCTTTTACTTTCTTCTATATATATATATATACAAGGTCACACGGACATTTCAACGCATAAATAATACCTTCAGTATTACAGCTATATATATTTTTAACCTCAAATACATGGCTATTTATATACTTAAAAGTTGGAACAATATAATGACATACATTGCAATGACCACACGATGAAGTTGCTAGTTTCTGCATGGTCCTATATTGTAATGTCTCGGTGGGATATTTACATTTATTATGTACCAAAATATCTTTTAAATTCCTACCTCTATGAAATGAGATGCCTAAAGACCTAGACAATACATTTTTAGGTCCATTGATCTAAAAAAAATTCCAGTAGTGTTTAACAATATCTATTAAAACATCACTGAACACACTATATGTAGAGACAAAATAAACTGGTCTTTTCTCTTGATTTCTAACATCTAACTTATACCCCTTACTTCCTTACTTATAAGTACCAACTTTATGTTGTTCATTAATAACCTTATCTATAGCTATTTGAATACTAGCTTCACTAGAGCACCTCAATCTAAACATCTCACTAGTCACACTAATTTCATTAAAGAAGTCCATGACAGTATTACATAGACGTCTAAGTCTCATACATTCCCCATAGGGCAAGGAGACCAAAGTATGAACTGGATGACAGCTAGTCCCCATCAAATACTGATTACTATCAGCAAATTTTCTATGCACAGACGTATGTAAAATATTGGTGTCCTCCAAAATCGGTTGTATGTCTAAAAAAGTTATATCTTTGCCCACCTGTATGCCGTCAAAGGAAAGTCCAAATCTATTATGTTGCATAACTTCTATAAACTGACCAACATAAGATATCCCATCTTTACAAATAAAAACAAGATCATCTATAAAACGAAAATAACTAACTACATAATTTAAAAAAAAAATCTATATGATATAACCATTCTAACTCATATAAAGCCATATATATGTATTACTGGGGGTTCCCAGAAGGTGTCTTATATCCACTTCACATGATTTCTCAAAACGGGCAATAGTCACTGTAATGGGGGATTAAACATGCTCGAAATCCTAAACTCTGGTAATGCTGAAAAAGTGATACCTAAAAGTAATTGGAGATTTAATTTACGAGCATACAGTTTTAAGTCTAATAAAGTCCATGTCAAATTAGCCCTGTTTGAAGGGACAAAGGTAAGTCCTTCAGCAAGGGTTTCAGTTAGCTGAGGTTTTACAGTTTCCATGGTGTAGTTATAAATGTTAAAGTCACCTTTTAAATTTGTGCAGATGCTGACACGATGGATCAAACCCTCTGTTCCACCAATAATGCCCTGCTCTGCTACCTCCTTCGCTTGTTCTGCCTCCTGGTTCGGTCATTCTTCTGGTTGTTGTTCTGGGCTCTGCTCACTTGCTGCTGCTGACCGTTCCGAAAAACCTGTGAGTGGAAATCACCATTGTTGAGTACTTGTTGGCCTCTAAGTTGATTGTTCCAACTCACAGGGATATCAGGTGTTTCACCATCAGTAGTATTTCCAGGTGTAATGGGTTGTATTTTCCCTGAGGCTGGATTTGTAAAAGATTCATTGTTAGAAAGGACTGTCCCATTGGATTGTTGTGAAGTAGGGGGAACCAGGTATGCTCTACCAGATTTATATTCCTTCCAGTTCCTGTCTAGTTTTTTCATTTTTGTTCCTTTTAATTCATCTATAGTTGCATCAATACTGGTAAAAATGTGACAAAAGTCAAACGTATCTTAGAAAATTAGAATCAGAAAACAACCAATGCTCAGTGCTTCAGCCAAAGTCAGCCAGTCCACAAATAGTATCAAAATAAAGAAAAAACTGGCTTGACACCGCTATAGAGGTAAAATATATTTATAAAAATAGCGTATCCTGTCATTTAATCTATATATATATGAACATTGACAATAGCTTTAAACATAAAGATGTGAGATGGCTTCAACATGTTATTTGTCATACCTACATAGTAACATGTACATTGTTGACATTCTGCTATATATACCACATGTTGGTATTCGTTCCTATATCCAAACCTAGGAGTATATCCTACTATCTCATTAAGCTTATCATCTGTACTAAAAGAGTAGAGCACAATGCACGAATGAGGAACAGAGAATACAAGCCTTGGATATCCAATAATCCATCTGCAAGAAATTCTAGTCCCAGATTAAATGAGTATGATGGACCTAGGATGTGCTTTACATATAGTAGCAATGTTACTGATATTCAAAATATAGTTCGATGAAACTGGAACATACTTAGTACAGATGATAAGCTTAATGAGATAGTAGGATATACCCCTAGGTTTGGATATAGACGGAATACCAACTTGAAAGATTTACTATGTAAAGAAAAGAGCACCATGTGGTAATTGTAAAGCCTGTACAAGTATCAACAAGAACCCCACTTTTAAACATCCAGTAGATGGGAGAATGTTTGATTTTAAAGCCAAAGCAACATGCAGGACATCGCATGTGGTATATATAGCGGAGTGTCAACAATGCACATGTTATTATGTAGGTATGACAAATAATATGTTGAAGGTTAGAATATTGCAACATCTTACATGTATTAGGAATAGAGTAGAACAGAACGCTCTATTTAAACATGTGGATAAGAACCCATCTCACATTTTTATGTTTAAAGAACATTGGAGTCCAAATGGATTATTACACTCACTTCACATAGATATCCAGGATTAAATGACAGGATACCTTTAAAACTGCACTACAAAATATTTTGATTGGTCAAAACATCTTTTAAAAATGAAATTGTATGTGTTTTATTGTCTCTGATGAGGGTTGTGAACCCGAAAAGCGCTACAAACTGTTGGTATTGTTGTCGTTTTGCTATTTTTATAAATATATTTTACCTCTATAGCGGTGTTTTCGGTGTTTATTTTAAAATTAGAATCAGGTTTGATCTTTAGTCCCATTATCCAAAATCCAATAAGTTTATAAATAAATACATTTAAGTATCTTTATATATATATATATATATATATATATATATATATATATATATATATATATATATATATATATATATATATATATATATATATATATATATATATATATATATATATATATATATATATATATATATATATATATATATATATATATATATATATATATATATATATATATGCACACACACACACATAGAGATAGATAGATAAATAGATAGATAGATAGATAGATAGCTAGATAGATAGATAGATAGATAGATAGATAGATACACATATATATAAATATGGGTTACATTTGTATGGTTGACAGCAAGTCTGGCCAATATCTGTTTAATCAGCTGCATTTGGTTGACTATGCAGATAGTCAGTGCCAGCTGGTGACTTCAAATCAAAGGGGGGCTGCAGGAGACAGCTGAATTGGTGGAGTAAATGGGAATGGGTGTGGCCAACTAGAAAGAGGAGGAGCTATGCTCAAAAACAGAAAAACTGTAACTTTAATTAAATACTCTGCCTTGGATGCCAAACCATCATTATGAGAGTCCAATCAAGACAAAATGAAGTGTAGAAGAAAAAACAAATTTCAATCCATTGGCTGCATGACAGCTTACTTAATATCTATATGGAAACAAAAAGGTTGTGAGGCATGAAAAAATAAATTACTTTTTAATTACATTACTGGAATGCAAGTCAAAATCAAGTATAAGAATAACAAGCAGCACTCAACTCTAACCACTTCTCCTTGTACTCCAGTTCTAATTATAATTTATATTCAGCTTTATTAAAGTACCAAGTAACATGCTGAAAGTAGCAATCTCTGTGATACCCCCACTTGTAAAAATGTTTCTTATCCAAAAAAGACCTGCTGCATATCTACTTGTTTCATGGGGAAAACATGATCAAAGTAAAAAATGAAAAGCAAACAGGAAACAAACTCAACATACATTGCTTAAAGGATTACTGCACAGGATATGGACCGCACACGATAGATTGGCATTCTGTTTAGTTTGCAGGTAAAGCCTGTAATGAGCTCTTAAAATAATGTAATCCTGTCCTTTATTACAAATACTGTCATATGCATTTCAATATCCAAGGCTTATATGTTATCTAGTCATGTAAGTATTCTCTGCATGGCAACAACAGAAAGGCTTTCAATGTTGGCAATTCTTTAACAGTATGCTTATTAAAACTTACTTGCATCTTACAATCTCAGACAAGCTTACCAGATGGTTATTAAAAGCACTGCATCTTAAACACAGATCAACAGGCACTTTCTGAATAATAATAAGCATAAATCAACAGTTTAAAAATATGACAGAAACCAGAACATTCTGCAAAATCAAGGACAGATGAAAAGCCATTGTAGTACTTGTGTCTACCTTGGATGGTGGGATAGTCTGCACATTTACACTGCATAACTGCTCCTTGCCTTGCTTGGATGCATCCAGAGTCACTACATGGGGGAGTGGGGTGCAACAAGTATGTCACAATTTGAAATGTCTCTGGCTGACTGTGATGGCCCTGACACATTTGTCATACCTCTTAAACTCAGAGCAAGAAATCTGGACAAAGCCATACATAGAAGTGGGACAAAGGCCCAAAAATAAGGACAATTTTTAAATATTGCTCTTATAAACTTAGAAAGATAATAGAATAGTAGGTATTGCATTAGTTTGAAATTTCTGAAGGGTATGAAATCTGAAACTCAAATGTCTGTCATTATTTTCTAACTTCAGTCTTTAATGATTTGCCACTAATTTGCCAAAAAAACACAATTTTATGAAAAATGGACCAAAAATGTAATGCAAAAATATATAATAACCATACAATACAGCTGGGAACCTGTCAACGAATGGACACTTTTTAATATTAGTACTGCTAACTTGAGCAGCTGACAAAATAAAAGAATCTACATGCATTTCTGAAATAAAAGTAATCTATAACTGATTATTACAGTTATTTATTAATTGTAAACACTCCATGTTTTCTTCCAAAATTGCCATTTTGCGGAGGGATTATTAGGGGAAGAGCAACATTTTGAGCCAAAATCGGGGACAGTTGAGAGGTTTGGATATGCCTAATTCTATAAAGCAATTTATTTGCATGTACATCTCAACCTGTTAATGCAGGAAATACGGACAAGGCCAAATATATGGGGGGAACATATAAACAGTACTAAAAATTGCTCTTGTATAAAATGAGACAGTTGATCAAATAACAGGTCTTGCTTTAGCATACATTTTTCTGAAGGTTATGAAGTCTGAAACTCAGCGTCTGTCATTATTTAGTGACTTCATTCCTAAATGATTTGACAAAAAACACAAATTTTATGAGGAACAAACGAAAAATAAGAAGCAAAAATCTATTCATTCTGCAAAAATCTGGACAGTTGAGAGGTATAGTTCAGCTGGGGCTGTCTTTGAGTTTTCTGCCCTTCCCCACTCACAAAATCATGGTCGAATGGAGCTACCCCCCCTCCCAGTCATTCCAATGAACCATTACTTGGCTATTTCACCCCATTTACTATAAACACTAATGTGCATACAGCTTTACTTCTGCAATGATTTGGACTTCATTTAAAAGTTTTATTTTGTATTTTACAGCGCAAACACTAATAGATATCATATCTGCTAAACAAAGCAATGCAGTCTCACAATGAGAACAGGCTTAGCATTAAAACTTATCTGCCCTTGAAAACTCACACTCACTGGAACAGCATTGAAACCCACATTCAAAGAAAATACATTTTGCCAGTGGCAGATTAACTTTGGGTTTGGGCTGTTTTCAAATCACAGGCCCCTTGCACATGAAGCATACACATGTTCTTTCATACACCTTCCTGATTGTATTAAATTATATGCCTTGTACAATACAGTACAGTTTTAGAGGGTGTTTTAAATTTATTGTTTTGAAAATTGTCCAGTAAACAATGAAACAAAATGCATGCACCAGTAATGACAAAACTGCCCAATTCAGAACATTTCCATCATAAAAGTCTACTCAAACTTCTACAGTCCACCAGTATCAGTACATATGCACAATCTGTGAAGAAGTAAAAGCCATCTAAATAATTCCACATTAAAGAGATCTGTAATTAATGAAGAGGTTGCTGCTAGCAAACAACTTTGTATTTCATTGTTTCATCACAAATAAAGTGTCCGTTACCCTTGAGGAATAAATTGCCTGTCTTACACTAAAAAATGATAAGCTAGCAATATTGCAATGGGGAATGGATGGCAAACTGATAACAGGTTCATAGTTACTAGGCATCTTCACATCCACCCCTTTTGCAACACAGTACAGTATCAGAAATACATCTATCTACTGTGGGAGTAGAACCCACAACCTACTGCATCAAAAGCAAGTATACTATCTGTTGTGCTATTAACAATGCAAGCAGACTCAGCATATGCAGCACTAAACATTTGCTCCCCTGTAGCTCTCAGCTCCTTGTAAAATCTACTCACTCAGTTGTATCTCTAAACTTTGCAGCACAAAGAAATCGGGAAAAAGCCAAAGTTTATTGTGGGGGGGACAAAAGCCCAAAAACCAGGGACAAATTTTAAACATTGCTTGTATAATGTTGGAAAGTTGCTAGAATAAAATGTGGTGTTATCACCATACATTTCACTGCCAAGCTTTAAACTCAGAGTCAGAGCAACATACCACTATGCCAAATCAGCTGTTTTGTGAAAGAGGAAGATGGAAACTTAAATGGCTACCATTTAGTGAATTCAGTTCCCACCATAGCACAGCTGCCAACTTCTTGGCACAAAACACCTAAACAAAGCTAATAATGGGTGAATAAAGCCCCCAAACATTCAGTGAATTCAGTTCTCACCATAGCTCTCAACCTCTTAGCAAAAAACACCCGGACAAAGCCAGTAATGGGGTAACATAGCCCCACAAACATATTCAGTGAATTCAGTTCTTACCATAGCTCTCAACCTTAGCACAAAACCTGGATGAAGCCAATAATGGGGGAATACAGTCCCAAAAATAGGACAAATTTCAAGTATCCATCTTATACACTTAGAAAATTGCTAGAATAAAAGCTTTTGTGTTACCATGCACTTTCTGAAGAATATGAAGTCTGATATTCAAATGTGTGTCATTTTTAACATTTGTTAACCAGGAAAGTCTGACTTGGAACAAAAGCTCATTTTTAGCAGAGGCCCAGGGAGAAACACTCCAGACAGACACATCTTTGTAAGATGGGAGGACACTAGAGGAAACAAAAACAAAGAGGGCATACAGAAAGTAAGGCACCCCAGCCAAGAATCAAACCAGAGAACATGTAGCTGTCAGGCAACAATGCTATCACTGCACCAATGCAGTACTGGCTTTGCAAAGACACAAAAATACAGAAACCACAGATTTTATGAGGAACAGAACAAGTATGAGGGAAAAATCTGCAACATTTTTACAAATGGTGGTGGGTAGGGAATTCAGGCTCTTGCCACCTGGGCCAAAGGTATAGGGTTCAAGCCTTATTCTCTACCCACCACCATGTAGCAGCTGGGGCATTTTACAGACACACACACCCTACCTGGGACAGGTAAATCCTTCCACAGCTTTGTTCGTTGGAGCAGCACTAAATACATCCTTCCACAGCTTTGTTAAGCCCGCAAGATGTCCTTCCCTGACGAGACTCCCAGCCTGCCGATGTTGCAGTCCGAGTCCAATCCCTTTCCTGTGACAGTCTATGCAGTTACAACTGCATAGACTTCTGGGATCTCTGCACTTGAATGCTTCATTATCGGGACTGCTGCTGAGACAGTCTGCGCATGCTCCAGACTGTCTCAGCAGCAGTCCGGATATCGGAAATGCTAGTGCACATGCGCAAAAGTCCGCTACTTGCGATCGTTTTTTCTTTTTCTTTTGTGTTTTAGTTTATTTAACTTTCTTTCTTATTTTACAGCTGGGGGGGGGGCTGCAGTCCGGCAGTCCAATAGCATGGGCCACCCCTCCAGATAGTAGACAAGTGTGTGAGATCAACAATCCCTGGGTAGGGGAGTATTCCCTTTCCTAGAACTTGTGTGATCTTGGACTTACTATATATAATTAGCAGGGGGTGTGGGGGTTGCAGTGGTGGTTTCCGCTGTATGAAAAACAATGTTTTAAAGTTGCATGGGCTGAGGTTCTTCCATAGTGCATGTGTAGTCAAACGTCGAAGTTTCCATTTTTGACATGCATTTTTTTTTTATCTTCAGGATGTTGACATGCATGTTATTTGATGAAATGAAGGTATTTTACACACACATATATATATATATATATATATATATATATATATATATATATATATATATTTATTTAGTTATTTAACATTTGTTAACCGGGAAAGTCTGACTGGTAACAAAGTCAATTTTCAGCAGAGGCCTAGGGAGAAACACTCCAGATGCATTCTAAGGTACCAGGAGAAATCCCACATGAATGCAGGGTGGACATGCAGACTCTGCACAGAAGGCACTCTAGATGAAATTCGAAACAGAGAACCTCTTGCTGTGATGTGACAATGCTATCACTTCACCACTGCGCCAGCTGTAGATATATGTGTGTGTGTGTGTGTGTGTGTGTGTGTGTGTGTGTGTGTGTGTGTGTGTGTATAGATATATATATTGTAAATATATATAGATATATAGATAGATATATAGATATAGGTACATACATAGGCACATATATACATATAATAGTGACTAGAAATTCATACCTATAAACAGAGATATTTACCCTTGTTTACATAAATACATAAAAGTGAGTATAGGACAATTCATCATCAACACTTAAAATGAGTGCTGTTTCACTAATCAGCAATGGCATTATCGACTCTAATGTTTTGCTGATGGAATATGCTTTCCCCTGTCCCTCCAACTTGGATGTCTGTAATGTCCTCACTACTCTCTATCTATCTATCTGTAAATATATAAGGATCTCAATCATAATATTGACATAACAGAATGCCAAGGTTCAAATGGTCGAGCCTGTATCATCAGCTTTCCATATCATTGAAAAACAAAAAATATAAACCACCAAAATCTGTGTTTTGCAGAGAAATCTGTATTTTTGAAGAGGGGCTGTGCCCCTCAAACCCCATGGTAATTATATACACCAACCTCTAGATCACGCAATAGTAGTGAAAAAGGGTACATTTCTTCATCACCACTGTACCATGATGTCCACAGAAGTACTTAGACTTTTCAGAAAATCGAACATATGTTCTCAACCACATGAAGTTCAATTTTCTGAATTCAACTTCTCAAGGGGACCTATAGATAGATAGATTGATAGATAGAGATATAGACATATACAATCCACTCAAAAGAAGCTGATGAACTAAGACTACCCTAGGCAGAGACAATAACTCTGGAATGTCCAGTAAGTTGCTGGGATATTCTTTTCATAATAAAAGTATCTGACTGAGTTAATTATGTCATCAGTTATCATGAATTCTGAAGTTTTCTTTGTGAAAGTTCAAGCTGTATGACATGGAAGAACTTTTACTTTTTTGAGTATATATTTTTTTTTGCATAATGGTACAAGTAATAGAAAGTCCTTCAGAAGTAAGTGGTATGGTTGTGTCACAATGACATCTCTATGATTGTCTCTTTCCTCATATTGAATGTATGGGCAGTAAACAGCTTTCACCCATAAGGAACACATGGGCTGTCTGAAATTAAAAGCACTGAAGTAATTGTATAGAGAGATGAATATTTATCTTTATTTTATTTACTTTTATTTATCCTTTGTTGAACAGCTGAATCCAACTAGACTTTTGGTCTCTTTCCAGGAGAAAGTCAAGGTGGTATCTACAGTATACCACTAGGGGAAAATTGGCCACAGTAACGGGCAATTCCCTTACTATTTATTTTATAGTTGCCATGGGATCTTTTTCATCCACATGAGCTGTCACCAACTCAGACAGATATGACTTCCATTTAATCTCTCATCCAAAGGAAGTATTTGTAGTTTGCAAACCAGATCTCATCTATTGCGGCATTTTAAACCAAGTACAAGTGCCATTCTGAACCAACCACAAGCTTAGATGCTGTGAGAAAAAAAAAAAGATTTATTTTATCTATTGCGGCATTTTAAACCAAGTACAAGTGCCATTCTGAACCAACCACAAGCTTAGATGCTGTGAGAAAAAAAAAAGATTTATTTTATTGAAAATTGGTTAAGTGCACTTAAGGCATCAGTTGGTGATGCTGCTTCTAAATTTAAGTTCTGTGGCAGTAGAAAATATTTGCTGTTATAAAACAATTAAGCCAGCATGAAAGAAAGAATGAAAACTCTGTGTGTGCAAACATAAGTGAATTTTCTGAATTTAAACACTTTATGTACTCTGGAATAGTGGGTTGAAATCCTCAAAGATGTATTTTGATGTTAAAAATTGCTTATGTTGAAGAAATGAAATACATACACGGATCAGACTCTGAATGTGATGACACATTTCCAGTGATGAAGATGTGTGAAAATCATGAGTCACATATCCATTAATCTATAAAATCCGAAGAGGAGAGGAGTGCTGACATTATATGTGGTGATGCATATATCACTTGTTCTACCCATTTGGGTATTACACAAGTAAAATGGTGTGCAGACTAGCATAGGTGACACTGCAGGTTGCTTAACTAATCTTCCCCTGGCCAAACTACCACTGATGTGGAATCTCCCAAAGAGATACTACCAGGGAAATTTATGTTATGGTAAAAACATTGCAGCCAGGTAGCTTATAGCCAACTAAGGGCAGATAATGTGGAGGAAAAAAAGAATGATTATGATGAACATATGATTGTTATAAAGATAGGTAAAAAGATGCTATGTTGTCCTTAAGATATAGCAACTTGGATTTCCAAAACAAAATGGGACAAGTTGAAACTGATTAAAAAATGTAATGAGGGGCAGCAGAATAAGAGTGATTTGCATCAAAATAGTCTTGACAGATGAAAGCAAATGGATTGTTTGCATTCATGTATTACAGCTGTGGAAAGCCAAGTTAAAATTTATTTGAAAGGAAAATCCATGGCTAAAAATCATTGGCCTTATTGAAACGTTTTCATCATAATCGAATGTAATTTTTTCATTAGTTAATCTATTCTTAAATCTGCTTGCGTGTCTGTGTTTGTTTGTATTTCCTCAAGCAATATAGCAATATGTATATAATGTAAATAGTTTATTTCCTTTTTTTGAAATTCATACTGCTATACTCAATTTATACAATGCCCTTTATTTTATTATCTTAATTTGTTATATTATCTTTAAATGAAATAAAACAATTTTGAGAAAAAAAATTATCTAGCGCTAAAGATTCTATGAAAGCAAGCATAAATACTTATGAAGAGTGGAATATGGCTTTATAGCTAGAGAATGTTATCAAACAGCAAAAGCTTCTAAAAAAAAGGTAATGAACTTTTCAGAGATTGTGACTCTGCAGCACACAGCCTAGCAGAAACAAAAAGAAACAAGTGGAAATCTTTCTAAGATTTTACAAGTCTACAACAAATGGTCAGGGCTTTGTCTGTGATGTGTATTCACAGACCTGAATATGCTAGAATATCTAAGAAAAATAACATTTTGGTACACGAATAATTAATATTGATGCTTTTGAAATGGAAGAAGCAGGGCTTCAAAGAACTTTGGACTCTTTAAAGAGAAGGTCAAGGAAGTACAAAACATTGCAAAACAAATTGAACTGAAAAATGAAGACTAGCAAAAGCCACAGTGACATAACAATGTTGCTAAAAAACAACACATAATGCAAACAAGAGGAAATGGGTTTCTGAAAACAGAGATGAAATCACCATGATCAAACCCCCTTTTCTGAGTTTCTACATAGGGTCAGAGAGTGAACGTTAGCTGTTGCCAGCACTATAAATGAAATGGCAGTCATTTACCTTCTTTGACAATCATGCCTGATTGTTGTTGGTTTTCTCTCGTGACATCCGTATACTTGTTTACTGGACATCCTCATTTCTTCTTGCCTTCTTCCTGTCTCTCCCAAGTCTTCTTCAGCACATCATCCTTTTCTACTTTCATATACATGTGCACAAACTGGTATAATCTTTTCTCTTTGACATTGTCTGCAAATAACATTACTGTCTCAGCAGTTCTTTATGTATAACACAGTGTGCATCCTTTCACCCATCTTGCACCTCCATTACCTCTACCTTCCTCATCTGCACTGCATTCGATTTCTATGCTCCACAGAATTACTGATGACACCATTGTATTATACACATTATTTTTCAGCTTCTTTTTCACACAATACACTGACACTCTGTGTGAGTATGTTGTATCTCCTCTGAGTCTACCTTTGACCTCCTTGTCCTGACTTCCTTTCACCTCTAGCATCCCTTCCGGATACCTGAAATTGTTACCTTGTTCCACTATTTTTCTTTCTGTCTCATTTATCTAACTTCCACTATTTGCTACCATGACAGCTGTGTTGTCCGTACTCAGTTTCATCCCACATACCTTCAGTTTTGCATTCCATCCCCCTGTGATTTGCTAAATTTTCTCCTCGGAGTCTGCTTGTAATGGCACATAATCTGCATACATTAGCTTTGTAGGTCTTTCCTCTCCAGCCTGTGTGCTAATGTAGTCCATCATCACTATGAACCCCTTTGTTAATCAAAATGCTGATTGTAGTTTTTGTTAAAAAGCCTTTAAACATAGGCTCACTAATTCTTCTGATTTTTCCTGGTCATTAAACCATTAGAGTACTGAACACATCAGCTTTCTGAGACCTTGTCATATTCTTCCTCTGTATCTAATGCAGAGCTTGACTCTTTCCTCAACTCTATCTTTTTGCCCACTATCTCACTGCAAACATCTAGTTAGGTGTTTTTTATCTGATTTGATTCCTGCTCATTTCCCATCATACTTTCTTGTACTCTACATATTCATTTAACAGTCACCCTCTCCAGTACTTTCATGTAGTGCAACAGGAATTTAATACCTCTATACAACCCACATCTGTGAAAGTCCACTTTATGTTTTTATACTGGCACAAAAGTGCTTGTTCTCCATTCATCTGGGGCATGTCTTTTCTTCCATAGTGCTATTGGCACCAGAGGAGCCATTTCTCCACTAACTCACCCAGCATCTTGATCAGATCTATGCTGACCTCATCTGAGCAGCTGACTTCCCTGACTTCATTTTCCTTAGTGCTGTTCTTAGTTCCTCTGTGGCGGGTTCTTCTCCTTCTTTCCTCATAGGTTATATCTGGGGCAGAGCATCATCTATGGGATTTTTTTTCATTCAGAACTTGTTGGAAGTCTTGCTTCCATTTGCCTTTGATGTTCTGACTACTGATGAACACTTTGTTTCTTGCATCCCTTATGAATGGTGTCTAATGACTATCTTCTTTATATTTCAGTCTTTGACATGGAATTGGGAAGAGTTTTTTTTTTTTTTTTTTTTGCACTCTACTGAATCATTGTACAGAAGCTAGCAGAGTGCCTCTGATGCCTTCTTCTTTGTTATCAATATCGCTCTCTTAACCTTATATTAGCCTACCAGTACTCTTTCTTAGCATGGTCCATCTTTTCTTCTCCCACTTTTCCTGCCCTCCATTTTTTTTGATAACATCCTGTACATCTGCATTCCACCAGCAACTTTCCGTGTGTACGTTATTTCTATACTTTGCCCAGTATGTCATTACTCTTATCTTAACACATGTAATTTTGAGGCACTGACATTGTTTTTCACTTCACCTATTTAATTTTTTCCCAAGGTAATAGAATCATTAATATTTATTTGAACTCTTGCTTTTGTCCAGTCAACTTTCAGCACTTCAGACAAGTTGCTTTTCACATTAGATCCTTCCATGATCACAGCTTGCAGCCAGTTTTGTTTACCAGTGCTTTTGCTGTGGGCCAGCTGTTTCACTGGAGATGACTTTGCAATCTCTAATCTTACCCCAATTTGTTTTCCTCGCTTGGAGGAAGTCTACCTGAGTAGCATGTTGGCCACTGTTGTATGTGATCTTGTGACAGTTTCTTTCTTGCTGAACCATATGTTGGCTATCTGCACATAATTTGCAAACCAAAGTCTAAGATGGCATCTCCTTTATTCTTGATTCCCCATCCATGTGGGCCCAAGCAGTCCTCCCATTCTGTTCTGTTTTCCCAATACAAGCATTCAGGTCCCCCATTTTCAACACCAGTCATGCTGTACTGCTTTATCTACTAGGTCCTGCCTGAATACAATCTTTCCTTACTATCACATCTCTGCCGTAGAACATATGCTGAGATTATGAATGCTGCCTTATATTTACCCTGGAGGCTGATTGACATGAGTATATAATTAATTCTGACAAAATCCCACTCTTTTTCATCACAATTCCCTCACCATTTTTAGTGTGTCCTCCCCTTAAATAGACTATGGATCCCAGGCTAAGTGTTTGGCTGCAATGCCGTTCCCCCTTGTCTCCTGGATATACAAGATGTCCAGTCTTCTCCTTACCATCATGTCATCGACTTCTAATCTGAATTCTGTCTGTGAACCTATTTAAGTGCAGTAATCCTTAATTCATGCTTGCCAAGTTGATTGATTTTATGTCAAGTTTCACTCAGCAGAGCTATCCCAGGTAACCCAGGCTGGGCAACTAGACAAAGACCACTCACTATTGACTTAGGGATGCTTTATGCTGTGTTAAAAATGGCCAATGAGGGATGTAAACTTTTTTGTGAAAATGAGTGGCAGAAATGAAAACAGTTGGGTCTGGTTTCTAAGAAAATACAATATGTTACTGGCTAACTTTGAACAATTGAAAAGCTGTTAAATTAAAAGAGTAAAAGGAATTGTTGCATTATCCAAAAGACTCTTATAACATTCTGGACAGTGTAGCAGGAATGTTAAACTTAAAGTGTTAAAAAGAGATGCAAGTACAAACAAACAAGTAACTGTGGTAAAAAAGAGAATTTATGTAGCTGTTAGTGAGGATTGGCAGAGTTTGACTTCTCAAAAAATAATGTTTTTTTTAATCATGTTTATTGATTTATCACTTCTGACATAGGCAATCATACATTTATAATAAATGAAAACATGCCCTATTGACATATTCTCAGTTACAAACATTATACATCACATATACCCCAGGATTTAATAAAATCCATGTAGACACTGAGTAGACCCTACACAGAATGTACCCATGTGCATGGCCATGGTTCCCCGTCGGCAGTGCACCATGCATATTAATAATGGCACGCTGCCAAGGGAGAACATAGGAACAGGGATTTTGAATCTGTGTAGGAAGAAGTGTAGAGGCTACCCATGGTTGTGGATGCCTGGTCAGATGTTATGTACAGGCGAGGCTCCCTGTAATGCTCCTCGCTACTGTTGAAATGTGATGAATTGTTTTAAAGATGTAATATTTTATTTTTATGAATTTTTTTCCTCTTTGTATGTTTGTGTGGCATGGCTCAGAGCATAACAATGCCAAGCTGTGCTCACATATTGACAGCTGACACCTGCTACACAGCTAAAAACAAAAAACAGATGTAATTAATTATCATAATGACATTTTTTTTAATTGCTGTTTGCACAGTGCTGCGTGGAGTGCAACAGAGCCGAGCTGCACTTATACATAATAACCAACACCTGCCAGACATCTAAAAATAGAAAGCATATGTAATTAATTATTTATTTCTAGTTCTGTTTAAGCATGTTTGTGAGGTGCGGTGTGGTACTGAGCCCAGTAGTATATGTGAAGGTATACTAGTTTTCATAATATCCAAGTAGTTAAATGGGTAGAGTTACAGCCTATTGCTTAGTAGGTCCTGAGTTCGAGTTCGTAGCAGTCATAAGATGTCTGTAATTTAATTTAGTATAGATGTTTAATTTTAAAAACAAATTTCTAAAATATGGCACTGCTGCTCTGTGCTGAGCACTACTTACTCATGCTAATGGCTTTTACTGTTTGCACAGTGGTAAGCTTTGCAAAACCTCAGTTGTGCGAGTTTTCATGTTGCTTTGCTCTGCTTAACTAATTTGTGTGCTGCTAAGCAACCTGGCGCTTTTTTGAATGTTGATCAATGATGTGTAAGGGTGGGAAAACAGCCTATATTAGATGCAATAGGCAGGGATTCTGCACCATTCCTTGCAGTCTGCTTATCTGCTGATATGCTAGGCAGTGTTGGAGAGGGTGTGCACTTTAGGGCACAGAAATGGGGTATGCAGGAGTCCAGGGTCATTCTTGGGCACCTGGTAAAGAATTATGAACCCAGGCTGATGCAGGGTGGTTTCCAGGGCTTGGAATGTAAGGCAGAGGCCTGAGACCGGTTGGCCAGGGAACTTACACGTGCTACTGGTCTCCTCCTGGTAAGCAGTGTCATCACCATTATGATGATGTGATGAGAAGAAAGAGGGCAACATTGGACACTTGGGTCCAAGAGGCATGAGCTGGGAATGCCCCACAAATATTTAAGTATGTTTTCCACTGTTTTACCAAAATGCAAGCTGAATGTTTTTTTCATTCAGAACTTGTTGGAAGTCTTACTTCCATTTGCCTTTGATGTTCTGACTACTGATGAACACTTTGTTTCTTGCATCCCTTATGAATGGTGTCTAATGACTATCTTCTTTATATTTCAGTCTTTGACATGGAATTGGGAAGAGTTTTTTTTTTTTTTTTTTTTTGCACTCTACTGAATCATTCTACAGAAGCTAGCAGAGTGCCTCTGATGCCTTCTTCTTTGTTATCAATATTGCTCTCTTAACCTTATTTTAGCCTACCAGTATTCTTTCTTAGCATGGTCCATCTTTTCTTCTCCCACTTTTCCTGCCCTCCATTTTTTTTGATAACATCCTGTACATCTGCATTCCACCAGCAACTTTCCGTGTGTACGTTATTTCTATACTTTGCCCAGTATGTCATTACTCTTATCTTCACATATGTAATTTTGAGGCACTGACATTGTTTTTCACTTCACCTATTTAATTTTTTCCCAAGATAATAGAATCATTAATATTTATTTGAACTCTTGCTTTTGTCCAGTCAACTTTCAGCACTTCAGACAAGTTGCTTTTGACGTTAGATCCTTCCATGATCACAGCTTGCAGCCAGTTTTGTTTACCAGTGCTTTTGCTGTGGGCCAGCTGTTTCACTGGAGATGACTTTGCAATCTCTAATCTTACCCCAATTTGTTTTCCTCGCTTGGAGGAAGTCTACTTGAGTAGCATGTTGGCCATTGTTGTATGTGATCTTGTGACAGTTTCTTTCTTGCTGAACCATATGTTGGCTATCTGCACATAATTTGCAAACCAAAGTCTAAGATGGCATCTCCTTTATTCTTGATTCCCCATCCATGTGGGCCCAAGCAGTCCTCCCATTCTGTTCTGTTTTCCCAATACAAGCATTCAGGTCCCCCATTTTCAACACCAGTCATGCTGTACTGCTTTATCTACTAGGTCCTGCCTGAATACAATCTTTCCTTACTATCACATCTCTGCCGTAGAACATATGCTGAGATTATGAATGCTGCCTTATATTTACCCTGGAGGCTGATTGACATGAGTATATAATTAATTCTGACAAAATCCCACTTTTTCATCACAATTCCCTCACCATTTTTAGTGTGTCCTCCCCTTAAATTGACTATGAATCCCAGGCTAAGTGTTTGGCTGCAATGCCGTTCCCCCTTGTCTCCTGGATATACAAGATGTCCAGTCTTCTCCTTACCATCATGTCATCGACTTCTAATCTGAATTCTGTCTGTGAACCTATTTAAGTGCAGTAATCCTTAATTCATGCTTGCCAAGTTGATTGATTTTATGTCAAGTTTCACTCAGCAGAGCTATCCCAGGTAACCCAGGCTGGGCAACTAGACAAAGACCACTCACTATTGACTTAGGGATGCTTTATGCTGTGTTAAAAATGGCCAATGAGGGATGTAAACTTTTTTGTGAAAATGAGTGGCAGAAATGAAAACAGTTGGGTCTGGTTTCTAAGAAAATACAATATGTTACTGGCTAACTTTGAACAATTGAAAAGCTGTTAAATTAAAAGAGTAAAAGGAATTGTTGCATTATCCAAAAGACTCTTATAACATTCTGGACAGTGTAGCAGGAATGTTAAACTTAAAGTGTTAAAAAGAGATGCAAGTACAAACAAACAAGTAACTGTGGTAAAAAAGAGAATTTATGTAGCTGTTAGTGAGGATTGGCAGAGTTTGACTTCTCAAAAAAAATAATGTTTTTTTTAATCATGTTTATTGATTTATCACTTCTGACATAGGCAATCATACATTTATAATAAATGAAAACATGCCCTATTGACATATTCTCAGTTACAAACATTATACATCACATATACCCCAGGATTTAATAAAATCCATGTAGACACTGAGTAGACCCTACACAGAATGTACCCATGTGCATGGCCATGGTTCCCCGTCGGCAGTGCACCATGCATAGTAATAATGGCACGCTGCCAAGGGAGAACATAGGAACAGGGATTTTGAATCTGTGTAGGAAGAAGTGTAGAGGCTACCCATGGTTGTGGATGCCTGGTCAGATGTTATGTACAGGGCGAGGCTCCCTGTAATGCTCCTCGCTACTGTTGAAATGTGATGAATTGTTTTAAAGATGTAATATTTTATTTTTATGAATTTTTTTCCTCTTTGTATGTTTGTGTGGCATGGCTCAGAGCATAGCAATGCCAAGCTGTGCTCACATATTGACAGCTGACACCTGCTACACAGCTAAAAACAAAAAACAGATGTAATTAATTATCATAATGACATTTTTTTTAATTGCTGTTTGCACAGTGCTGCGTGGAGTGCAACAGAGCCGAGCTGCACTTATACATAATAACCAACACCTGCCAGACATCTAAAAATAGAAAGCATATGTAATTAATTATTTATTTCTAGTTCTGTTTAAGCATGTTTGTGAGGTGCGGTGTGGTACTCAGCAATGCTAACAGGTAGCCCAGTAGTATATGTGAAGGTATACTAGTTTTCATAATATCCAAGTAGTTAAATGGGTAGAGTTACAGCCTATTGCTTAGTAGGTCCTGAGTTCGAGTTCGTAGCAGTCATAAGATGTCTGTAATTTAATTTAGTATAGATGTTTAATTTTAAAAACAAATTTCTAAAATATGGCACTGCTGCTCTGTGCTGAGCACTGCTTACTCATGCTAATGGCTTTTACTGTTTGCACAGTGGTAAGCTTTGCAAAACCTCAGTTGTGCGAGTTTTCATGTTGCTTTGCTCTGCTTAACTAATTTGTGTGCTGCTAAGCAACCTGGCGCTTTTTTGAATGTTGATCAATGATGTGTAAGGGTGGGAAAACAGCCTATATTAGATGCAATAGGCAGGGATTCTGCACCATTCTTTGCAGTCTGCTTATCTGCTGATATGCTAGGCAGTGTTGGAGAGGGTGTGCACTTTAGGGCACAGAAATGGGGTATGCAGGAGTCCAGGGTCATTCTTGGGCACCTGGTAAAGAATTATGAACCCAGGCTGATGCAGGGTGGTTTCCAGGGCTTGGAATGTAAGGCAGAGGCCTGAGACCGGTTGGCCAGGGAACTTACATGTGCTACTGGTCTCCTCCTGGTAAGCAGTGTCATCACCATTATGATGATGTGATGAGAAGAAAGAGGGCAACATTGGACACTTGGGTCCAAGAGGCATGAGCTGGGAATGCCCCACAAATATTTAAGTATGTTTTCCACTGTTTTACCAAAATGCAAGCTGAATGTCTGAAAAACCAATATATATAATGGTGTGCTTCTCTCCCAACAGTTACAGCTGAGAAGACTTGCAATGTTGTGTCCCATGCTGGGTGCCTGGCCAGGTTGCATTCTGCATGTGGTAAGTATGGATTTACTATGCTAATTGTAATGCAATAATCAAGAATGGGTAAAGCATTTACTGCAGTAAAGTATACACAATAAAAACTGAAGTGCAATAAATGGGCAAGTAGAACTGTAGTGCAATAAATAGGTAATTAGAGCTGTAGTGCAATAAATGAACAATAACATCTGCATTGCAATAAACAATACCAATAACAGTAAGCAAAATGGTGTACATTAGTATTGTGTTGTCATAAACATTACAATAGAGCTGTATGCATTGCTTGTCTGTGGAAAGGTTGCTGCAGTCAGGTGTAAAACTGCAATAGCTGTAGAATGCAAAACTAATGGCTTGTTCTTCCTACTCCAGGTAATAAAGGTATATAGGTGAGGCAGCCCACTATATGGGCAGATATTGTTTGTGGACTTCACAGAAAGTTATCAGCGATACCACTAAAGTGTTAACCAGCATTGTTGATTCCTAAATAAATCTGTCTTAATATATGCAGTGCAGCTGTATTCCATGCCTGTGTGTTGTACTGTCACTACAGTGAATGTAGCACTGTAATAGTTCTAGAATGCAAAATGAATATCCTGTAACATGTATTGCTGAACTCATAGTATGTCCAAGGTTGTCTCCAGGCCAGTATCAGTCACATAATGCTCTCAATTTCCCACTCCAGGAACAAAAGGTATATGGTTGAGATTGCCTATGTCATGAGCCGATATTGTGTTTAGATTACACAGATACTTATCAGCAATACCAATGAAGTGTTAAGCAGCATTGTTGATTCCTAAATAAATCTGTCTAAATATTTCCAGTATGGCAGTATTCCCTGTATGCCTGTACTAAGTTGCTGCATCAATTGCTACATTATTTGCAGATGTCCCATGCAGGCAAAGCTATTGGGTTCTATTCCCATACCTGCCAAGTAAGGCATGACAGCTGTCTAGTTTATGTACTGTTCACAAACATGCCTCTCAAGTGTCATGATTTCTTGTAATGTAATTAAAAGTCTGTCACAGGATTACTAGAAAAATGATTACCTGGAATGCAATGTATTACCAAATCTGCTCACAGAACAGCTTGGTAGTCATATAAGTCCACATTATGTGAAACTGTCCTGTGTAGCTGTATAGCTGCATTTGTTATTGCTTGAACCATACAGATTCATGCTAACAGCTTGAGAAGTATGTATGTGCTACATCAGCTATAGGAGAATTGTAGTCACTGTACTCAAAACTGACACTACTCACCTGTAGAGTATTTATCATCTGTGTTTTCAGGTATATAATCTGCATTGTCAGTAACGGAATGTTTCTTTCTCTCTTCCCACCCATTTTCTTCATTTATTTAATATAGTTATTTGTTATTATGATTTAATATCAACACATTTTGTTAAACTAACTGGTTCTGTATGGTTGGCGTTATGGTTTAATTCTTACTGGCTTTCTTTTAATATACTGACTGTTATGTTACTTAATGTTGTGTTGCACATAATATACATTAATATGTATTTGTATTAATGAATATGATGTTCCATTCTGTTAATACTAACAATGGTTTGGCTATTACTAACCTTAACTTATTGCTATACCCCATTTACCACAGCACGCCAAGGTAGGGCAGTTCCTGCTGATCCACTTACCTTGCCTCCTCTGTCCATGGCACCAGGTTCCAGCACATCTGAGACCCAAACTAGTGATGCCCCCTCTGCTTCCCCTGCACTACCTGTGGCATCGAGTAGTACTGCTCCATGTAACAGGGATGGGCCCCCTTCTGGGAGTGGTGTTGGAGGGGAGTTGTCACCCAGGCTGAGCTGCCAGTTTTTGGTGTGCAAGGTAGTCTACCATGGTTTTAACTGCTGCCTGTTCTGGATCAAGGATATGCTGGCCAACCTGGTGGGGCAGCCTTGCCCCAGTTCCCAGCCTCCATCACTGCCACCCACGGGCACATGATGGAGCAGTGATGACAGTCCCATGGGTGGGGATGTGAGTCATGCTGCTGCCTTGTGAAGGCTCATGGGACTTAGATTCCACAACACCCTCCCTATCCAAGGTATTCACCCCCATCATGTGTCACACACCACCCCTGTCTGCTGTCTTGTCTGTCTGCAAATGCATCCTCACCTACCCAATGTAACTCTCCCACACGTACCTATGTCCCTTCTCTAACATTCCACTCTCACTTTAAAAAAAAATGGGAACCTGCCCCCCCCAAAAAAAATATTGGTTCATACATAGCTCTCCATTTCACACAAGTGTCCACTGGACACATGTCATTTGGTTAAATTGACTTGACAATGCAGTTATATTGTCCTCACCCCCCTCCTCTGGCGGTGAGTGTTCAAAGTCATGTACAAATTCTGTCAAAGTGCACAGTTATTGCTGTACAACAAATGGATAGCCATGGTTCTGCCCTACACTCTTACTGCACATCCCTACCTGCCTTTCACTATATTTTTCCCCCTGCTTGCACCCCCATTTCACTACTTTCCTATCTCCCCATTTTTTTTTGTTTATATTTTTAGTGTGACACTTTGAGATGTGCTGCATCATGCAACTTCGCTAAGCTCAGCTAAATAGAGCTATATTGACTATATGTGTTTTTAAAATTGTAATACACAGTTACAAAATAAACACCTGTCCCATATTTTGAACCCAAGACCATCATACTTGCAGACCACTACATTAATCTGCCATGCCACACAACTCTTAATTAAAACAGGTGGTTTAAACAAAAATAGTAATTGCTAGTTACAGGTCAGTAAACATGTTTCAGGTGATCTGCACACGGCTCTGCACAAACTTGATTAAAAAGTAATGGAAAAAATGGGAGTGTACCCTGGACACTGGTGCAAAAGTACAGCACTAGACAGCCAAAGACATAACAATGGATGTAACTGAGGTCTATGATAGCAGGTATATGTGCCTTTTTATCAGCAACCTGTAGAAAGATACCTGCTAAGGCATCGATGCCAAAATACATTTTCAACAAGGACTCTGCTGCAGAAATTCATCTATGCAAAGCCATGTACATACTGATGTATGTAGAAAGTGTTTGTCACAGCCTGTATGTGTGTACATATAACTTGCAAATACACCTGCTCTGCCAGTGACTTAGTAGCTCAGTCTGTTAAATGCCTTGCAAACAGTACATTTTGCAACACAGAGTCCTGAGTTCAAATCCAGTGGTGTGTAGCAGTAGAATTATAGCATTATAAAGCCAACAAATAATGACTAAGTCATACACTCTTTATCCACACAATGCATATCAAATGAAATGTCTGCATTTCACTGATGGAAGTCACAGGCCTGCAGACAGAAACACATCACATATCCTTATAGCAAAAGTATAAGTGCATAAAGTGTCATGTCATGCATTAATATGCATTCACAGAGAAATTAAACTCAGGTACTGCAAATGAGGGTCACTAATATCATAGTGCACCACACAATCCTTTCAAACACACAGTGCCTATTAGCACAGCTGCTCACCTAGCATACGCATTTGAAGTAACTGCTTGTAACAAGGACTGCCCTCATACATGGTCCAAATTACTACCAGACTATATAACATGATCTAAAAGTTGCCCAAATGGTGGACATACTGTTATATTTATCCCCCATGTTGCTCAAGGACACAACAAACATGTGGCCTAATACTCTGTTAGTGATACCATTGCCTAACATACTTACCTTAAACACATGCCTTAATTCAACTGGAAAGGGTAGCTTCAGCCTGGCAATGCCTCTACAACAAGTCTGGCACAGCTCCCACAGTTACTCCTAAAGCTTGTTGTCCTCCAAAGTGCTCACACTCTCTGCCTATGCCTATTACCTGCAGCAGCAGCTGCAGCCTGTAGCACACCCATCACTATGTAAAAGTTGTTGCTACAGACCTACACTCTGTGATGAAGTAGTCTCCTCACCCCAGTAATGTCCAGCACAACATATCAGAAAGAGCCCCTAATCTACATGAAAGTCTTATATATTGTACTGTGGTTGCATGTGATTGTCTGATGATAGTGCAACACAACTGTGTTGGCTGCAATTAGCATTTCAGAACCATAAATTGGTTAAGAGGCAATCACCTGCTGATGAGAAGCTTGTTACAAAGGCAGGCAGCTGGTTATGAAAAAACATTCTGTATGAGACTTTTCTCACACAGACCATGCATATGCAAAGTATTAACTATCAACACATATAAGCAGAAGAGTACTGCACTTCATCAGGTATGTAACCATCTTGCTTACATCAGGATACAGATTTCTGACTATACTAACAGGGAATACGGATTGCAGCATTAAGCCTTTCTTAGAACTGTGATAATGACATGTCAATAATCTCCAGATTTGTTGCACATATAGAAGATGTGCAAGACGTAGTTGTAGTAGCACTCTGCTATTTGTTTTGCACAGTTGGTTTGACATATTATCAAGGGAGTTGCCCCTTGCCGACACACTACAATAGATTGCAGTGTAATCTGTATGAACATACAACAGTATCTGTCATGGCACACACAGGAATACCTGGCTATCACTAGTATCCTAGTTGTATCCACACACACACACTATGTTTGCACACTGTGGAATATGACATGTGTGATCATGCAGTGGATATTGCCAGCCATTCTGTTCCTGCTGTATCTCTACATAGTGTAGTTCCATGTATGTGATTCTCACATGTGTTCCCATGTTGTTGTCTTTCAGGGAACATGTATGCAGGATGCCATGCAGCTTTCTCAAATGCAAAGAATGGGTTAATACTGGAAGGGCTCCATTCATACCAGGAATAACAGGAAGGAGTCAAATTTGAAAAGTAGAGAAAGGTAGGGATTCTTTTGTAGTTGAAACCCAAAGTATTAGTGAAGATCATGGCATGCACAAATGCTGCATGTGTATTTATATTTTGGAAGGACCCTTTATAGATCTGCCACATCTTTCTTACACTATACCAGTTACTGGTTATTTTCTTGTAAAAGTTTAGGAGTAGTTTATATTGCTGTTTGTAGTACATGTTCAAAATGTTATGTGGGGATGACCATCAAGCTCTTATATGTTAGAATTAGGGAACATGTAAATAGCATTAAAAACAAAGACAGTAGAAATGCCTTGTATAGTGTTGCATGTAGTAATTTAAAAATATATATATATTTTCTGTTTTGGAACAGGGACACTTAAGCTTAAGTTTCAAGAATTATTTAGAACAGAGAGAGACTAGATGGCAGATAAAGTTGAATTCAGATGTGCCCCCAGGATTAAATGATGCCATCAACATCAAATGTTTTTTTAAAGGAACATAGGGCTTATGCTAAGACTGTCAAATAAGCAGGAGTATTTGTGCTCCTGTTTTATTGTTTTCTTACACTGTTTTTTTTTTTAAATAAATTGATTTAATGATTGTTGCTTTAACAAGATGTAATTAAACAATTGATGTGTTTTGTATTTATATGGCTTGAAACTCATAACGTTTTGTATTTCTGATCTGGTTGGATAAAAGCAGTGAGTAAACAGATTTTACGCTAAAGTGCCAGTTTGTCATTTGAGTTTTCAGCATTTAAGCAGTTTTTTATTTACATGTTAGAGTCACATACCTTTCAACTGTCCCTGATTTCCAGGGATGTCCCTGATTTTGACTCCAAAATTTAGCTCTGTCCCTCTTAATCCCTCCTAAAACTGGTGACTCCTGGAGGAAAGGTGGTGAATTACACTCAAAAGATAATGGCAGTAATTAAGAGTTATAGATTTCTTTTATTTCACAAAATGTATATTAACATTGTTTTATTCTGCCAATGTCTCAAGTTAATATTATTAATAATTTAAAAATGTCCCTGATTGTCCCTGATTTTTTCTGGGTTTATCCCTGATTCTGTTGAAATATGTCCCTGATTATTTGAAAGCTATGTGCTAGACTCATACCTATGCCTTGTAGGTGTGACCACCCTGATATATTTTTGACTGTATTATCAGGACACTACAGAGTGTCATATGTGTCAAATGTACAGTCTACACAAATGTCAACAGTGTACCTCACTGTTGCTGATGAGATTGCAGTGTAATGAGATGTTATTTTCAAGAAACTACAGTGGTTAGTGGGAAGAGTGAAGTCCTCATGTCCTACTATATGAGGTTGGGTTTTCAACAGTTTTATCATAGTGATGACAGTGTATAGAGCCTTACATATTTAATAACATAGTTCTGCAGAGCATAATAGTGAAGGTATTAATGTACTGCTTTTTCCTTTCTTATCACAGGTGACCGGGGTTTTGGGTATGTCCCCTACACAACCTGATGTCAGTGTCTCCTCAGACTCTGACAATGATGGTGGCCAAAGTGTGGCACAGGTGGGGGTTTTGGGGGCTGAATCTGTCCCAGAGGTTGACATCCCTCGTCTCCCTCATTGTCACCACACACAGTCAGTATGGCCACATATACCCAGTCTCCAGAGACCACAAATATTGGACAGTCAGAGGGCAGGGATATTCAACCAGGAAAGTGTGGCAACTATGACTCCAGTGAATATAGACACTGGCTATAGCCAAACAGCTGGTGAGGTCCCACACAGGCAGAGTGGCAGGGGTGCTTGTAGGAGGCCTGCTGTCCATCCATCACCTGTTGCATGTGTCACATCACAGGTCACTCTGCTTATGTTTTGGGCCATCATGGAGGCATAGGTATGTTCTGAATGGAACACCTGATGTCTGCTTAGGGTTATGGATGCAGCACAGTCTGACATCCATGACTGTCTCCATTACTTTGGGGACACCCTGGATCAGTTCACTGATGCAGTGAACAGAAGTTGGACTGAGACAGTGTCTGTCTTAGACCACACATAGTGTTGGAACGTGTGGCTGAAGTTGAGCGCTGGACTCATGAACATAGGTCACCAACCCCATCTGTTGAGAGTCCACATGGCCATGCATAAGCACAATCCTGTAGTGGCAGTACTACCAGTGCTACAGAGGGGAGTATGCTGTCCACACCATGATGTGGCAGGCCATGGGCTCATGGTCCTGTGCATTCCTTTGGGGGACATGATTCCAGCAGACAGCAGTCACCGTCAGGTAATAGTGCCACTTCTGACCTTAGGTATGGAGGTTCCAGTGCAACTCCTGGCAGAGCCAGGTCCAATGTTCAGGGCCAGAGATGGTGAACTGTCAACTCTACCATGTACGGTCCACATCTGTCCAACATATACACATATTGGGTTAGCACTGAGCTTGACTCTGTATACGCACACACACACACACACACACACACACACACACACACACACACACACACTCACACACACACACACACACACACACACACACACACACACACACACACACACACACACACACACACACACACACACACACACACACACACACACACACAAACTCACACACCACTGTCAAATGCAGGTCACCTGCAGACACACACAGCACCTTTCTATGGTCCATCTTACCTGCTTCCCTTCCTGACTCACACACATGCTGTCAACCATTTCGGTCAGCCTAGGCCTCCTGCACCCTCACACAACATTCTGTGCAAGTGAGGAAACTTGTGCAACATCTCTCTCATACTCACCATCAATGCAGGGTAAGTAGCTATGCATCTGATACACAGGGTGACTATATTAGTTAACATGTGTTGTGTAATGCAGTGTTGTTTTGCCATGCCACTTGTAGTGGCTACTGACAGATATTGTATGCTGGCAATTGTCACGAGTATGCCACATACTTTTGCATACCTTATGTTGTATGATGTTGCAATGGCTGTATAATTATCCAATGACAGCACTGTCATGGATCGGTTTATATTTCTCCTTCAGGAGTCTGTTGGGATAACCTATGGATACACAGTGGCAACAAAAAAGCATAGGATGGCATGTCAGCACAGCAGAAATATATCTTTAGCCAGGTACACCACTATACTGTAAGTCCATGGCTCCATAGGTTCATATGTGTGTAATAGGCTAACAAGGACAATGGTGGCATTCAGTGTATTTGTGCATACCTAATCTGTGAAAAGATCTGCTACCCTTGATAAGTGTCTCCAGAGTTTGGGGAACTAACACATCTACAAGCTGTGTTGATGGAAATGAACCATCTACAAATATCCTGTGTTTCCCAACACCAGTTATGATTGTCATGTTCTGCATCCCATTGTGTAACCTGTGCATAGTGTGTGTCACAGGAGATGTCTGCTTCACATGCATGAGGGCCCTATTTCATGTAGGGTATACATTCTGTGTTACATACCTATGTCTCCAGAATGATGTGATGTTGAAGGCCTGTAGTACAGATGAGACATGTGTAAGTCCTGTCATTGATATGTGGGTGGTACACAGTGGTCTCTGACACCTCCCATACACATTCACTCCAAAGCATTTAAGAGACAGACTACACATGTATGGTCATGACACTGACTCCATAAGACATTATCTATACTGTGTATTCGTTTACCATGGAACCCGTGTGGCTGCTATAGTTGTACGATATGCCTGCATAGTGACAAGGGTGCCATTGCACACAATGATAGGCGAGATGACTGCCGCATTCAGTATAGCAGTGACAGTATGGGATTTACATCCCAAACCTGTCAGTATAGGTTGCACAACAATGAATGCATCCCCACATCTTACCAACCAGTGAATGTCAAAGGCTACTTTACTGTCTGTGTCCCATAACTCCATGTGCAATGGCTCAACTGTGTATGTTGTGCAGACACTACAATATTTTGCAGGGGTGGATGATTTCCCACAGGATGGTATTGTCAGTCATTGGTATTTAGTCTTTGTCAGTGGTTCAGAGAACAACTGACTGCCTTAGCCCATCCTGGATAACTGTTGGTTCTGTGTGGGATTCTGTGACAGCTCCTAATATGCAATCACCTGCTAATGTACTCAGTCAGAGGTCACTGACAGTAGCTGTGACTGCAGGGAGGGAGAAGGTAGATGAGGTACATCAATAATGGAGGATGGTGAACTCCACTGGTGACTGGGATCATTGCAGCATAAATCTTCCAATGCTATCTTCCCAGAGTATGACTGTCAGACACTTGCCTATCCACTAGCTGACATAAAACTCTCCACATGATGTACACAGTTTTCAGCTAGGTCTCCTGGCCTAATATTGTCATACTCCTTGTCAGGCCATGGAAGGTGGAGTGAGACTTATGCCCGAAATGCATTGCATAGTGTAACAGTCAATGGGCTCTGCCAGTTACAGTTAGTAGGCATGATCTGGCCTTGACCAAAAGTAACAGTGTTTGGTCCAGTGTCAGTAGGTGTACAACAGTGTTAGTGCTCATATCCATGCTAACTCCTATCATGACATTTCAAGTGACATGATTCTGAAATCTTGGGACATCACTTGGCACTACATGCTAGTTGTCCTCTATGCAAGTAAGTATCGCAGTTGCTTCCAACATGTTGCAAGAAGACAGTCATGCATGTTTTCTGTACAGAGGACAGACAAACCTGTTAGGGAAGTGTAATATGTATGCACTGTATTGCTTAGTCATGCTGTGGCTCATTTGACCAAAGGATGGTCCAGGTCCTTACCTACAATGCCCTGCGGCAGTGCAGTGACATCCCCACACAGGGAACCAACATATTGCATCATGTGTTTACCAATGTGGGTGACCAGTACAGCCCCTCCCCCCAATGTGAGAGACTCCCTTGTGGTATCTGGCCATATGTCAGTCTCCTTAGAACTACCAGCACATAACCCCCTTGCAGACAATACAGACATATATAACGAACAACAACAGGAATGATACCAAGTAGGTACACCACGATATGAAACAACAAAGCCAGTACACAAGTATGGTTCTGTATTTATTCTCTAATGCCTTGGCCACAGTAAGCCTTCAAGGAGTCTCCGAGGTGCTAGAGAATAAATAAAGAACCATACTTGTGTACTGGCTTTGTTGTTTAATACAGACATATATGTCAAGAAAGCCATGTATTACCACCTGTGGGATGGTTTACATAGCGTGACTGCACCTCCCCCTTCAGATGGGACAGACAAGTATGCAGAGCTCTACATCCATGCATTGTCAGCAGCATTACAATTGTATCAACTTGGCTGTATGTGATTGGAGGGACACAGGCTTATCATGGCTCAGCAAACCTGGTGGACAGCTACTATTAGCATGCTGTACAAAAACAGGTGGACAGTGCTTTTTGACAGTTGGGGTGAGGGTGCTCCTCCAACATGGAGGTATTAGCCCCTCAGCTGAAAGAAGCAGATAGTGTTGTGAGGTTGTGTAGACATGGTAAGTGACAAAATTAGCCACCCACACAAAGCAGAACCACAATACACAGTGTAGTTATACGTGTGACATCAAAGGACAGGCCAAGGTTGTTGGTGAACTCATATGTCATGATGCCACATATGATGGGTCTGTACTCATACCTAACCTGTACTCCCACACTGTCTACAACAACTACACTCCCCTGTCCCCACCACATGTGACACATGACTTTCCTACAAATTGTCCCATAACATCCATATTTACAAAGCACTTCGTAACTGGCCTCTCATTGCAAGATACACAGCATCTATTGCACATGCTAATATTCCAGGCTGCATCCTGCATGTGATCTAAAAAGGATTACTAATAACTGGGAAACCTTTGCAATCATACTGACACCATTGGCTGCACACCAGTTGAGTGGACAACACCAACTGTTATTCCCTTGCACAGAGGTGGCAAATCCACTGACCAACATAACTATGCACCTCTTTGTCTAAGTATCCATATCTATATGCCCCTAGGGGCAATCATCATGGAGCTGATCAGCAGACATATATGCAATCTACACACTGTTGACTGCACACAGTTTGGATATGTGACAGGGGAGCATGATGGTTACATGTGGTAGGCATTTCCATGGCACTCACCAAGGACCTAAGTGAGGGTATATCAGGGAGTACAATCCCATAGAGTGAGCCAAGCCATCTGACTATATTCCCTGCTCAGGTAGCGTTTCCAAAGCATTCACTTAGGCATCCACGATACTGTCATTGTAGGGACCACTAGGTGAACCATTGATGGCACACATACCCAACATAGGGACATCTGCCTCCAAAAGCTGATCTGTAAGCAGCAGTGCTCAACAGGGGGGCAGTCCTGGGTCCTCTACTTCTTGGAATCCATTTAATCATGTGTCTATATTATAACCTTGAATGATTAAAAGAGTGAACGCTCTTTAATTGACCCCTTAAAATTGAAAGCACTAAATCACGAACACACAGAAAAGCGATTTTTTTTCCTAGGGAAAAAAAATCACTAGGCGGTTTTCAGGACTTTGTCATTTCCTCCACTGTGATGCTATCTCGGAGTTGGTATATTTAAGTAGGTGGTGCAGGGGGTGAAGCCCCTCACTTTATTTTGTGTTTGGATTATTTTCTTTTTTTTTTGCGCGGAGCAGCAATTTTTTTCGCTGGGAAAAAATTGCTGTTCCATGTATTCGGGATTTAGTGATTTTGATTTTAAGGGGCTGATTAAAGGCCATTCACTATTTTAATCATTTGAGGTTATAATATAGACCCTGTAACCACAATATGTGTGACTACTGAATGAATGTGGCTAAAAATGTTGGCTGATGTCTCCAAATTGTGAGCACTCATAGAGTCTCTGCGGTATGTCACTATCCTGCAAGAAGATATTGTGAACACATGCCTCTTGACATACTAATGGACATAAACTCCATGCAAATATATATGTAGCATCATTTCCTCAGTTAGACCTGTGTACCTGGTAAATAGCACATCAGTCGCAACATGTGATGCACATACTCAGTGGTGAAAGATCTGGGCACACAGACCTAGCCACACAGGTTTACAAATAATGTGTCTCAGATCACCATGTCTGTACACTGGTATGGCAGGAATCATATGACATAGCTGAGGCCACAGTCACCTGTAAGTGACTGTGGCAATATCTGAGTGCAATGGCCATTTGTTGATGTACCATTCCAAGCAGTACTGGCAATTGCACACAACAGTATGGTCCCTAAGACGTACATTTCACATCTCCAGTATGTGATCAATGGGGATTGTCTGCAATGAGTGTCACTGTCACCTGTGGCATACAGGCTACTCAGAGGTGATCTGTGTCTTGCATATGGGGCAATGAGTGACCCTGCTTGAGTGCATATGCGGATTATCTGTAGGAGACATAGTAGATGGATAACTGACTGTAAGGACATTAACCTCGTATGTGACGTTAGTACTACATGCTCGTGGGAGAGATTTGTCTAGCGGACTAAAACACACCCTTAAAACAGAACCCTGCTTAATGACACACAGAGCACCTCAGTGCATCTCAGCACATGCCATTTGTATGATTCGCTGGGTGACCATCATCTCAACACAGGGCATCTGCCTGTGTCTCTCTTGGACTGCCACAATATGTGCTGATCTTGTAACTATGGGTATAAATATGTCTAGGATTGTGAGGGCTGTATGGCCATTGTGCTAGTGAAGTTCAAACATCCTATGGTTCCCTAACATGATGTAAAATGCTCTAACAGGCTCACACATAAACATGACTACATTGAGGTTAGCACCACTTCCAATCACTGCATACAGGACATGCCAAGGCACACACATAGTGTAAGTTGGCTGTATGTAGAAGAGAAAACCTACCTTTGTAATGGTGCACACTACAAATCACAACACACGATGCATGCAACACACCTCATGTCTGCTAGTACTATCAGCTTAGGACATATTATGCTTGATGACAACAGCAGGCCTTGTTATTTTCAGTCCTTTGAGGGGAGCCACATCACATATTACAAATAAAATACTACAAAATCATGTATATTTCTATATTACCCAGGAGATCATATTTATGCCTTATGGACATACACACACACTAAGTAGCATGGAGCGGGATCAGAACCCCAACCTATCTAGTGTTATACACTACAGCTCACTGTACTTATCGCACATGCCATGGCTAAAGTCTGATACTAGACTGTCAGCTGTTAGGTTTAAGGTGGATGTCATCATCAGGTCTAGTAAAAGAGGGTAGTTTGGAAAACAGCAGAAAGTTACAGGGCCAAAAAGTGCATAACCATTGCAGGTGGATAGCCCATGAAGGCATGTCAGTTTTTCTGTAGGGGGTATAAACACATGCACACCAAATAGCCTGAAGTGAGATTAGAACCCCTACCTATCTAGTCTTATACACTATAGATCAAAGTACTTATTGCAAGCACCACAGGATATGTCTGTTATATATGTGATTGCAGGCAAAGTACCTGTGCATTACAAAAACTAGACCTGTTTTGAACAGCATCTGTGGTCTGCAGAGTGATATTGCTTCATATTTTTATCTGCATTTAGTATTCTAGCAGTGGGCTAAGTGTTATTATCCTAACTATTTTTGTACAGTTACCAGTATAGCCATATGTGGCTGCTTGAAGTTAGATAGGCAAACCTGTGGGTAGGAGCAATGTACCCTATCCATACATGTGTTGACAGCATTGTACATTACACTACTTGCTCACCTGTGTACATCTAAGTGGTGACATCCAGCAGCCACGTGTCTGTAGGTAAGTGGATTATGTACTGCTGTGCCCTTAGTTTGAATCCTTTGAGCAGCAGTATGGATGTATGATAGTGCAGATTCACTCACCACTATTAAGGTATGTAGGACAATACAGACATCCCCACTCATATTTATGTATATAACAGGGATGTATATATAAATGTAGCTGCATGTGTATATGATATGTATATGTGTTATGCAGATATATGGGGAGAGTCTATGTATCATTTAAATATATATATATAGCTATATATATTGGTACATATCTATTTGACACTACAAAGAGATGCGTAGATATACTATGTATGTGAGAGAGAGATAATGACAGACGGATATGTATACGTATATATCTATATGTATAGATATATCTATACATGACAGGTAATTTTGATGAAGGGGCAACAGAATTGCGTTCATTTTAACTGTGTATGGACATGCCCAATGGAACTGTCAGTACATATAAAGTGACTCCAGACCACACCAGCCTGTACACCAGTCCAGGATTTTGTGTGTTACAGAAAATGACATCTGTCCCTGTTTCTTCAGTACTGCACTTCACTCAAAATGTCCACGGCATTCCCCAGCTGTCTGCTGTACGTAATATGTGGCTGAGGTTCATAATGTTACACCACACACACAGACTGACAGTCTGTGAAAATACCAACATAATAATGCCTCACATGCAAAAGATATGAATACTTCCAGATTACAACCATCGACACCATCACCTATGCTAACTTCCTTAGTCCACTGACAGACACAGGCTGCTTGACAGAGAGAAGGTATTCATCATACAATCAACAACTTAAATGTGTATGTTGTTATTCCTGCATTATGTGTGACATACAATCTCTGCTCAAGTTCTATGTTACAGCCCTGAGATTGCCTGGTTTGCTGATATACCATTGTTGACCTACTGTTAAAGCAGTTATATGGGAACACTGCTGGGTTGAGGGAACAGCAGCACATGATCTACTGGGATAGACAGTAGGCAAATATCATGTGAGCCTACTGTTTAACATCTCCCTAGACTGATGTAGTGAATATTCCAACCATGATGCCTACTGATTATCAGGGAACACATACTATTGGACTGGGTATATGTAGTCTCATGTGGATGTTATTTCTGTCCACATAGCCCACTATATTTCCTTACATAAATGCAGTAGATCCATATATATGATACCATAGTATAGCAATCCTTACAAGTAGTGTGTAGGTTAGAGATGTACCTTGCAAATGCAGCAGTTGACAGAACTGTAGTTCTGGTGTGACTCTGTGTGGTGCAAGTAGTATAGAGCCAATACATGGATAAGTACAGGTTGTGTATGTCGCCTGGCATCAACAATTTTAATATATGTATGTGAATAAGAGTAAGGTGCCAGTCCCTAGTGCCATAGGTTGTCAGTGAATGTGCTATACATTGTCCCTTAGCCAAAGCCAGCGCATACTGGGCATGCCTATGTCTGCCTATAGGGACATCATCAGGTTGTTCCTCCTGTAAGTCCTCTTGTGACTGTGGCTGTGGTGACCTAGGCAGTGGTGGGGGGTCTGTGTATCTGTTCCCTTTGCTGATCTTGCTGGAGCTGTTTCCACAGGATCATACTGTGTAGCATGGCACATACTATGAACATGGGTGCACATGCAGCTGGAGAGTATTGCAGGTCTCCACTAAAAATATCAAGGGACCAAAACTGTGACTTTAGAAGCCCAAACACACACTTTATGATGTTTCTAATTTGTGGGTGTGCCTCATTATGGCATTCTTCTGTGGGTGTGTGTACATTTCTGATGGGTGTCATCATCCATAGTTCCAGCATGTAGCCAGCATCACACAGTAAATGGCCGTGTGGGATGTCCATTCTATCAAACATCTGGTACAACTGTGATGCATACCAGATATGGGAGTTGTGATAACTGCCAGGACTGCTAGCACACACTTTCATGATAATCCCCTAATCATTGCACATGACCTGGCAGTTGATGGAGTGGTACCCTTTGCAGTTGCCATAGATTCTACTCTCCTCACTGGGTGGTGACTTGACGTGTACCTGAGTGCAATCTATGGCTCCCAGTACCTCAGGTTAGGGTGCTACATGGCAGAAGTGTTTTATATTGCTGACCCTCACCTCAAAGGTGAGGGAGAAAAGAAACCTGCTCACTGGCATGTAGTAGCATGGCATCCAGGAACTGATGGAGTACCCTGGAAGAAAATGCTTGTGAGACCCCCATCATGTCCCCAGTTGGTCTTTGGAAAGTACCTGTAGCTTGTATCCTAAGGGCTACACATACCTTTGTTTCCACTGGCATGGGTTCCCCTCTGTTGGCTTTGGGTCTGAATTGAGGGTGGCAGAGCTCAGTGAGATCTTGTAGTATGTCCCTATTCACCCTGTAGTGCTCTACAATTTCCAGCTGATATAGCTCCTGAAAGGTTACCCTTGGCCTGAACACTCTTCTCCTTCTCTGTCTAAGCATATTGTCAGCAGCAGTAGCATTGACTTTAGCATCTAGCACATACAGATGTAGCAGAACTGCAGCAGCCCTTATGATTCTCTCAGTTAAATATCAAAGTCTGTATTCCAATGGTGCAGAGTATGGGGGAAAATCAGATTGCAGGGTTTATGTATACTTTATAGTGCTCTTCTGTAGGTGCGTGTCATTGTCTATGTATGATGCATTCCACTTACCCAGTATATATTAATATCATTCAATGGCCCTATTTTAAATTAAACAGGGGTCAAAACTAATTAATATGTCATTGGATTTTAGATACACTCAGCACTGCGGCATACCGCACAAACATGTGCCCCATAAATAAACAAAGCTTAGAACTTAGATGCAGTTCTCTACCTATACGAAGGGGATATGCAGACATGATTACCCCATTATGCTATTCAGTAACTCCACCTCATTTGCATAGGGATCTGTGCTCACTGCCTGGAAACTACATGCTTCATAGTCCTATCACCTTAGCAACAGCACCAATGCACCATTGTAGGCACTCCATGCAAATCGTGTCATACATTTCTGTCCCATAATATTAATTTTGTTTTTTCCAAGTTTTTTTTTTTATAAAGCTTGTTTGCACACTGTGGTGCACCATGCAAACATGCCCAGATTATTAAAAAAAATAAAATTAAGTTAACATATTTCCTTTAATTTTTCAGGCACATAGGAGGATAGTTTCACTTATATCTGTATGTGGTATGCCTTTTCTGTCCATGTATCTACATTTTTACAGCTCCTTTTGTCTGTCTACACTCCTGCCCACACTATTTTTCTGAGTACACTACAGACACTGGCACAGGGTCTAAATAGTTGTCTATCTGCTTGCTGGATCACTCTACCTGACTCATTTGCATGAGATTCCCCTGCTTATGGAGTGATTTGCATGCTGCAGAACTTCCTGTGCTGGTGTGTGCATGCATTCTGCTCAGCAGTGCTTACTGAATCTAAAACCTGATTACTTTCATGTAAGCAGCGTGGTGAGATGCCTACATGGTAAAAAATGTGTAGGCTTTATTAAATTCCCCCTATAGTCATTTATACAGCCATTTCCAATCCAACATTACATAGCTCACTCAATTTATGCCCTCCCTTAAACTTCCTTCCTCTTACAAAACATTATTCTACATGTATTGTGTGATGCTCATACCCTGGCCCAGCAATCAAGGAGCCTCAATCCTCACCACTAACACCAGAGAGGGTGTCTCATATATGAGGAAAGGATAACAAATACACACAGTAAAGTGCAATTTCCCTTAAGAGCACACAGAGATCACAGTCTGTCTGGGGCTGGTCGCTCCCTTGCTCCCCAGGTCCCCAATAAGTCTCCCCACTGGCACAGCTTCAGGGTCCAGATCTCAACCTAGCTGGCAAGCTAACCTCCAGTACCCTCTCTGTCCAACCAGTACTTCAAGTCCCTGCCCAAGTAGCTGACACACACACACACACACACACACACACACACACACACACACACACACACACACACACACAAACACACACAGACACACCCACACACACACTTTGAGATAAGTATGTATACAACTTCACAGACACTCCTGTGAAAGGCTGACACAGATTCTCCAGCTGTGCCCCTATATCCAGACTATATGGTAGTAATTACTGCCACCACCAGCTAATAATTATCAGCTACCCAAAGGCCCTTAAGAGGGTGGCCAATTATTACTGTGCAATATTATTACCCAATGGTAAGTGTGACTAAACAGTCTTAAAGCTTATTGGAAGGGCTTATTACAGGATCACGTATAACCATGTAATGTACTCTAGAGCTTAATTATCTCTACATAAACCAGCCACAGTTGAAAAGGGTTTAAAAATATTTAATAATAAATACTAAAAACACAAGACAATACTACTACACCACAGTGCTATTCAAGAGTTTAGAGATCACACAGAAACTTAAAATAATTCAGTAGTACAGTTCTGACATAAAAGAAAAACACTTAGTCTAATCTTTATAGCCCTAGCTATTTCTACAAGAAAACACACTTCTAAGATAACTTACTTAAGACAACAGGCAGTGCTGAGTTAGATGCCCAAGATCAAAATGCTTAATAATCGCTGGTTCTCACTGTTTAAATTGAAACTGCAGTTCTGCTAAAAATTACATAATCTTTTACAGCTTCCTGGTTCCCAGGCCACAGAGAAACTGCATTTACATTCTTTTATACTTAGAGCAATAAAGGACATTTCACATGTAAATTCTGGTCATTAACTTTAGCCTTAAAACAATAGGCAGGAAGCCGCCATCCAGCAGAATTGGAGCCGACTTGTAAAACATCAAAGGCAGTGATGAAATAATTTTAATTTCAAAGGACCAACACGAATTGGTTGACTTAGCATTCTTTACAGAAGATGCAATGTTGCCACATTGTTTTAAGTTCAACATTCACCATATTTACAAATAATAGAATTATGTATCAAATTCTATTTGACTAGGCTGGCAGCCTTCACCCTTCTCTACCAGTCTTCACATCTCCCCCTTCCCAAAGTACTCAAGCTAGTTTTTCAAGTGACCCTTTAGAAATGCCGCTTGAGAGGGTTAGGTCTATCTGAGTGTACCTCACCCCATTCCCTGTCTTGAGAGCCCATCTGCATTGGCATTGCTAATCCCACTGTGGTGCTGCACTGACATATCATATGCTTGCAACCCCAGGCTCCATCTTAGCAACTTGGCATTTTGCTGACTGGCTCTATTTAACCATGTTAGAGGGTTGTGATCTGTCATAACAGTGAATTTCCTTCCATACAGATAAGGCTGAAGCTTTTGCAGTACCCACAGTATGGCAAGACATTCCTTTTCTACAGCTGCATAGCATTCCTCCCTGGATTGGCCTACAACTGAGATAAACCACTGGGTGCTCTTCCCCCTCTGAAGAAATCTGGCTAAGTACAGCCCCCACCCCATGGTTTGAATTATCCACTTGCACAACAAATTATTTGCTGTAATCTGGACTGGCTACCACAGGGGGTCCTCCCAAAGCTTCTTTAAGCTTCTGGAATGCCTGCTCACATGCTGGGGTCCACACTACCTTATCTGGCCTGTTCTTCCTTGTCAGGTCTGTGAAGGGAGCAGCTATGGTACTATAACTGGGGATGGACTTTCTGTAGTACCCTTCTGTCCCTAAAAATGCCCTTACCTGCTTTTTAGTAACAGGTGCAGGGCATGCCTGAATGGCTTCCACTTTGGCAGGTTCTGGCCTTATCTTACCACTCTCCACTCTATGGCCTAGGTAGAAGACCTCTGCCATACTCACCTGACATTTGCTCAACTTAATGGTCAACCCTGCGCTCTGTAGTTTTTCCAGCACCTCCCTGACATGCTGAAGGTGCTCTGGCCAGGAATGGCTGTAGATGGCAATATCATCTAGGTAAGCAAGGGCAAACCCTCCTGCTCCTGCTAGGATATGATCTACCAGCCTCTGAAAAGTCACTGGGGCATTCTTCATCCCAAAGGCTATCTTTGTGAGCTTATACAAGCCAAATGGAGTCACAAAGGCTGACTTCTCTCTAGCACTGGGAGTCAAGGGCACCTGCCCGTAACCCCTGGTAAGATCAATGGTTGTAAGATACTCAGCCCCACCCAGCTGCTCCAGGGTCTCATCTGTCCTAAGCATGGGGTAAGCACCCAACTCTGTGTGACTATTTAATTTCCTGTAGTCCACACAGAACCTGGTGCTGCCATCCTTCTTTGGCACCAGCACCACTGGGGAGGCCCAGGAACTGTTGGACTCTTCAATCACGCCTAGTTCCAACATCTCCTGTACCTCCTCTCTCAGAGTCTGTCTGACTCTCTCAGGCACCCTATAAGGGGCCTGCTTAATAGGCCTTTGGGGTCCTGTATCCACCTGATGCTGTACCAGGTGGGTGCACCCTGGTTTCCCAATGAGCATGTCCCCAAATTCCTGCAACACTGCTCGGACTTCTCAAACCTGGGTAGGAGATAGCTGCTGTGACATTGTTACCCCTTCCACTGAGGTGTCACCCCGAGCCTCACTGAGGATATCAGTCCCCAGATCTCCCTCAGACTTCTCCTGCAATCCACTGCAAATGCTCAGCACACGGGCCTCCCTATCATGGTAAGGTTTCATCATGTTAACATGGTACAATTTGTGTCCCTGCCATCTACCTAGCAGTTCCACCATGTAGTTAACATCACTTACCTTTCTTACCACCTTGTAGGGACCCTCCCAAGCTGCTTGCAGCTTGTTGTGTCTGACAGAAATGAGAACCATTACCTGCTGTCCCACAGCATACTCTTTAGCTCAAGCATTCCTGTCATACCACACCTTTTTCTGTTTTGGGGCTTCTGCCAGGTTGTCCTGGGCCAAGCCCATGAGTTCCCTGAGCCTTGTTCTGAGGTTTAGGACATATGCCACAACAGACTGCTTGTGAGATTCACACTCACCTTCCCACTCATCTCAAATTAAATCTAGAAGTGCCCTCACCCTTGCCCAACATCAATTTAAAGGGTGAAAAACCTGTGGATTCCTGGGGAACCTCTCTGTAAGCAAACAACAGATGGGGAAAATATTTGCCCCACTCCCTCTTAAACTGATTTGCAAATGCCCATAGCATGGACCTGATTATAGAGTTTAACCTCTCAACCAGAACATTAGTCTGGGGATGGTAGGGGGTGGTTTTCCTGTACTTCACCCCACAGGACTTCCACAGACAAGCCAGCAGATCTGACAGGAAATTGGCACCTCTGTCAGACAGTATTTCTTTTGGGGAACCTACCCTGCTGAAAATCTCTAACAATGCATTTTCCACCTTCTCTGCCTCAATGGAGGGCAAAGCCACTGCCTCAGGGTATCGTGTAGCATAATCCACTGCCACTAGGATATACTTTTTCCCTGTGGAACTTGGGGTACTCAGAGGACCCACAATAGCCATAGCTACCCTCTGAAATGGCTCCTCAATCACAGGCAAAGGCATCAGACGAGCTCTCACCTTGTCTCCTGCCTTGTCTACCTTTTGGCACTGCTCACAGGTCCTGCAGAACCCGTTACATCTCTGGAAATTTCAGGCCAATAGAAGTTCTGCATAATATGCCTCTTTGTACGTTTTATGCCCGTATGACCTGCAAAGGGAATATCATGGGCTATGGCTAGAAGCACCAGATGGTAGGCTCTAGGCACTACCAACTGCTGTACTCCCTCACCTTCTAGCCCTCCCTCAGGGGTCCACTCTCTGAAATAGTAATCTTTTGCCACAGTATACAGATTCCCCCTTCCCTTGAGAATCAGGTGCCTCTCTAGCTACCTGCCTCAGGCCTTGCAATGTAGGGTCTGACAGCTGAGCCTGTCTCAACTCTCTCCATGTAACCCTTTCCAGCTCCCTTTCCACAGGAAGTCTGGCATCCTCTGACAGCGGTGCCTCACTGTCAGCCTGGGGACTACTACTCACCTGTACCTTTGCAGTCACTCTGTCCAAGAGAACATCAGTACCCACAAGCAGCTGTGGCTCTCCTTCAGTCACACTGCTACAGCATAGCTCACTCCCTGCAGTACCTATCTCACCAGTCCTGGCTGCCAGTATGCAGACTGTCTGGGTCTCCCCCAGGCTGCCAGACCCACATGCTTGTCTCCTAGCCTCAGTGCGTGTAACTGCATAAGTACATGGTACTACCTCATCCAAATTCTTCCCTCTCAGGATATCTGCAGGATGGTAGTTTAGTAACCTTTTTGTCTCAAGACAACCTATTATTGGCATTTTGTCTTTCTCACTTACTGGCTCCCTCATCTTTGGTTCCCCACCTTGCCTCTGTGGACACCTGTATGCCACATGGCCCCACTGGTTGCATTCAAAACATTTAAGCCTAGCTCCTGGACATGTACCTGGACTAGTGGCTTCCCCTGCTACTGGCAGATTCTGTTGATGCAGTCTTTGCTGCCCACCATGGGTTCCTTTAGACCCATGAGCAGTACTGGGGGTCCCCTTCCTGTGCAGGGCTGCCCTGCTTGTCAGGTATAGGCCTCCCTTCTTCACAAATTCATCTGAAGTAGCACATTGTCCCACACCTAACCAGATCCTCATGTCCTCAGGCAAAGTGCTAAGGGCTTGTTCGTTCACCAAAAGGTCTGCCAGCCCTTCAAAAGTGGTACGCTGACATCCATTCACCCAGCTATGAAAATAAGTGCTCAGTTCAGCAACATATTCACACATGCTTTCATCTGCCTTGTGTCTATACTCACAAAACCTTTTTCTATACATTTCAGGTGTTAGCTTAAAGCATTCTAAAATACATTTTACAGCAGTATAATCAAAACAGACAGTCAGACATTTTAGCCAATGCATTTACAGTGTTACCATGGAGTAAGGGGGTCAGGAACCATACCCAGAGCCTTTGGACAGCACTATACTGTTTGGATACCCTTTCAAACATATGAATGAAACTATCAAAATTATCTAAATTGTGGAAGAAATTTACTGACCTGTTGTGCTTCTGGGGTCCAGTTACTCCTTTCCCCATTACCTTCATGACTCTGGCGAAGAGTCAACATTTCCCTCTCATGCCTCCACTGATGGTCCCTTTCATTGGCTTCTATCTCTAAACACATGGCCTCCAACTCAAATCTCTTTAGCTCCAGCTGGATTTTTAAGTCCACCGCAGAAAGGTTGAGCTGTCAATTTTCCAAGGATATTGTATCTCCACTGCCAGTCTGATTGTCCTTCACAGAAAGGCTGAGCTGTCCATTCTTTGAGGATATTGTATCATCACTGCCAGTCTGATTGTCCTCCTGGATGCTGTTTTCTGATGCAGCTGTAACCAAGGCTGCAATCAGGTCTGCTTTTGTCAGGTTTCCATGGACCAGTCCCCTAGTCTGGCACATCTCCACCAGCTGGCTCCTTGTCAATTTTCCATACTCCTCTGCTGACATGCTGCCTGCTCACCCTGACTAACTAAGCTAACAAAAGAAATAAAACAATTGTTATCTGAACTCTGAGTATTCACTGCATGGCTGATTTAGAGTAGAAAACACCTTCAGAGATCACTGTACATAAGCTACAGGATTCACTCTACCCACACCACTACAAGCCAATTAGTATTTGCCAGCTACTTAATATGTGATGTGGATATCCCAACCACTGCAAACCACAATGTGATGCCCATGCCCTGGTCCAGCAATCAGAGAGCCTCAGTCCTCACCACTAACACAAGAGAGGGCATCTCATATATGAGGAAAGGGTAATAAAATACACACAGTAAAGTGCAATTTCCCTTAAGAGCACACAGAGATCACAGTCAGTCTGGGGCTGGTTGCTCCTTTGCTCCCCAGGTCCCCAATAAGACTCCCCACTGCACAGCTATAGGGTCCAGATCTCAACCTAGCTGGCAAGCTAACCTCCAGCACCCTCTCTGTCCAACCAGTGCTTCGTGTCCCTGCCCAAGTAGCTCACACACACACACACACACACACACACACACACACACACACACACACACACACACACACACACACACACACACACACACACACACACACACACACACACACAAACACACACACACACACACTTTGAGATACATATATATACAATTTCACATACACTCCTGGGAAAGGCTGACACAGATTCTCCAGCTGTGGCCCTGTACCCAGACTGTATAGTAGTAATTGCTGCCATCACCAACTAATAATTATCAGCTACCCAAATGCCCTTAAAAGGGTAGCCAATTATTACTGTGCAATATTATTATCCAATGGTAAGTGTGACTAAACAGTCTTAAGGCTTATTGGAAGGGCTTATTACAGGATCACTTATAAGCATGCAATGTACTCTAGAGCATAATTATCTCTATAATAACCAGCCACAGTTGAAGAGTTTAAAAATATTTAATAATAAATACTAAAAACGCAAGACAATACTACTACACTACAGTACTATTCAAGAGTTCAGAGATAACACAGAAACTTAAATTAATTCAGTAGTACAGTTCTGATGTAAAGCACTTAGTCTAATCTTTATAGTCCTAGCTATTTCTACAAGAAAACACACTTTTAAGATAACTTATTTAGAACAACAGGCAGTGCTGAGTTAGATGTCCAAGATCAAAATGTTTAATAATCTCTGGTTCTCACTGTTTAAATTGAAATTGCAGTTCTGCTAAACATTACATCATCTTTTACACCTTCCTGGTTCCCAGGCCACACAGAAACTGCATTTACATTCTTTTATACTTAGAGCAATAAAGGACATTCCACATGTAATTTCTGGTCATTAACTTTAGCCTTAAAACAATAGGCAGGAAGCTGCCATCCAGACAGACTGGGACTGACTTGTAAACCATCAAAGGCAGTGAAGAAATAATTTTAATTTCAAAGGACCAACAAGAATTGCTTGACTTAGCTTTTTTACAGCAGATGGCAATGTGTAACATTGTTTTAAGTTCAACATTCACAGTATTTACAAATAATTTGACTAGGCTGGCAGCCTCCACCCTCCTCTACCAGTCATCACATATTTTCCCCAAAATTCCCATTTTGTCTATGTAATTTGCTCCTAACCTTTTCTAGAAATCCCACATCCAGTTCTTTTACCTGTATTGTTATATTCACTACTTCAAATATTGTTAGTTTTGACCTTGATCTCCATTTTCTAGTAATTGCTTATTTGGCACCCTCTAGAATTTAATTTAGCAAATCCTTATCATGTCTCGGAATTTCAGATCTTGTATTCCCATTCTAAAAATAATTTCCTTAGTTGCATCAATTTGCTCTCCCAGTGTTTCTGACAGAGTAGTCTGTAGAGTATTTTTTAAAGCCTGCCAACTCATTACACTCCTAAAAATATTTTCCCAATTACATCTTCCATCCTCATCACATCTGAAACATTTGCAATCTACATGAGAAAAATGTTAGGAGTCTGCTTGAAGCTTAAACATGCCTATGCACACCTTTCCAAGCAACAATCTTAAATACTCTATAGACTTTTTTGAGTATTTGGGAGTAATTTATATATCCTCCCATTGTTTCTTTCTGAATCGCTTATCCATGCTCTCTTCCCAATCTTTTCTAACTTTCTCTGATTGATTCCAATAGTTATCATGCAGCATTTATTATGGCTTATTAATTGTCCTTATTTTTCTAGATTCACTTAGGATTACCTTATCCCTGTCCCTTTCTCTTTCCCTGTACTCTGACATCAGTCATTGAGAGGGAAGGCTGCCCCTAGCCTGCAGTCCAAATGTATTCTTTGCCTTATCCAATACTATTACCTTTCCATCTCTAATTATTTGCTCCCAACGCCTTGGTTACTTTTCCATTTTTCTGCAGAAATTCCTTCTCCTTCTTGTATATTCTATTTACCCCTATTTACAGTCATGTCATTCTCAAAATCTCATTTCTCCATTTCAGTGTTGGCTTAGCTCTTAAAACACTTTCTGCAGCTTTATGAATATAATGTTCTATATTGCTATTGTTATTTTCCATAAGGATCTGCATCCAAAATCCCACTGTCTCCTTATTTCTGGAGCTTCCCTCATTTTACCATCGTCCCTTTCCATTTTGAATTGCAGCTTTCTGCTTGTGTTACATATAGGAGTCTTAATTGTGTAGCTCTAAAATATACATTCAAATCAGGTAATACCAATCCACCTTGTTCTATTGAAAGGATCAAATTACCCCACTTGATTCTTCCCTTCTTCCCTTCCCAGATAAAATCCTTCAACTCTTTATTGATTGCTATCTACATCTTCTCCTCTGGTTGATAAAAATATAACTGACCTGTGTATAAAATTAAAGGGACTAAAACATTTTCACTACCTGTATCTTGCTATCCTTATCCGTAAAAAAGAGTTTCCAGTTCTTCAGGTTTTGTGTTTATCTTTGTCTTTAGTTAGTCTATTCCCAAATATCTTTAGCTGCCAAAACAGAATCCTTTTTAACCCATGCTACTAAGTACTTCATTTTATCATGTCCCCATAAATATGGGTATTGCTGAGCCAGTTAGTATGAGCGTACATAGTTTACAGTTATAGCCTTTGATTAACCTTGAACAGTCACACTGGAGGGAAAAGACTTCAGAGTTAAGTGCTGCTCAAAACATAAATTTATTACTTAAAAAACTCATAAAACAATGATAGAGGTTAAGCACTTCCATCCTCTGGTGACTGGACTTCATCAGAACAATCATCCATAACTCAAGAAGCCTTTTTATACATCGTACTAAATTAATTGATTACATAATATTCAAAGTAGTAAAATGTCCTCAGAGTGCCAGCATAAACAGCTATTATGTCATAAAATCTGCTAGTAAAAACATGTAACAGTTACAAATAAATAATTTACAACAGCATGCAGTGCACTAGAAAGATTACTGCAGCTAAAATTAAAAACATTTTTTCATCTTCTTATATAATGCTCTTAACTAAAAAAATTTCCATACCCTGTGTGACACATATCAAATGCGTACCCTATGGCACGAATGCATAATTACCCCAAATAATATCCAGCTTTGACTTTTAGTATGCTGGAAATTGAATCATTTTCATTTAAACCTGGTGGCTAGGTGGCAGTGGTCCTAAGTTGCCTTTTAAGTTCTAAACATTCTAAGAAGTCATCACTTGGTCCCCCCCACTCACCTAAGTTAACTTGCTCAATAATGCAAAAGTTGAACTGGTGCGTAGGGTTGGATTTGTTTAACAGGCATGGATGTGAGCTGCTTGAACTACTTGTTAAAGATTATGATAGATGAATGTGTGAACTTAACATTGTTATTAATAGACTAAATGAAAGTATGCACAATGATTTATTATTTGAAAGTCAATTAGAGGAATGCAATGATATGCTTAAACATATTGAAAGTGATATTTTATTGATGAAAAATAAGAAAATTAAAAAACTTGAAAGAGAAAGAGCTGAGTATGACAAAGGTGTAGCCTACCCCCCCCCCCACTACCAAGCTTTGGAAATGAAATACCAGCTTCCCATGTAGACAATGTAAATGGGGGGGGGGCATACTTGATAGAAGAAGTTACTGAACCTGAAGTACACCAAAATCAACTTGAATCCCCTTTAGGAAACTCCCACTGAGACATTCACATAGGCTTATATAGAGAGAGGAATGGGCACAACACCATCAGACACCCCTGAGTTATTGGGAGTCCAATGCCTCTTACAACAGGGGGAGGGGAGAAGGGGGCAGAGAGGTGGAACAGTATGGAGGAGGAGAGACAACCACAGTTACAGAAACTGGAACAAAGCAAGCATCCCATTATAGACAATGCACAAAGAGATTTTAAGGTGTGCGACTATAGTGTGTTAAACATTGGTGTTAATTGGGCAAATTTATTTGAAAAGGGATTTACTTTTGTACCCACCAGAAGTATAAAAATTGAAGAAACCCTGATTCATTTAAAGTTACGCACTAGAAAAATTAACTTTAGGTTGTACTTCAATAACAACAGACATGCTGAACTTAATTCCCTTTCTGCCAACCCCATTAAGAGACCTAGTACTTTTAACCCCCCCTTTCATCCTACAGTTTTACTCTGAAAATTTGTGTAAATTTAACTTTAGAAATTATTTAAAAACAACTAAGCATGCAAGAGGTCAGCAAAATTTGAGTGACATGGATGAAACAGTTTTACAAGAAATAATGAACAATAAAAGTGTGCATGTTATGAAGCCAGACAAGGGTGGTGGTAATGGACAGGAATGATTATGTGAACAAAATGTTCAGCATGTTGTACTCGGACACTTACGAGGAAGCTTCCATCAATTAAATAAATATAGCCTATCGTAAAATAGATTTTATTCTTGAGGACATGCTTTTGAATAGTCAAATATCTATGGAAGAACACAATTTTATTAAGATATGTGACCCCAAGATCCCCACTATATTTGGGATCCCAAAGGCTCATAAAAATGTTGTAGTTCCTCCATTGCATCCTATAGTTGATGCTAAGGCATCAAAAACTTTGTCTATTGCAAAATATATTGATTTTTATACAAAAGCTGTGTTAAAAGCTACCCTGTTCTTTTAAGAGACTCTTGGGATTTCCTCAGCAGAATAACCAGTGATTTGTTTAGGGAACAGATTATATTTGTTACTATTGATGTGCAGGATCTCTTTTCTGTTATTCTGCATAGAATAGGTACAGACTGGTTTTATGACTACCTAAGGCACAACACTACACTGGGCCAAAGAAAGCTGGATATGCTCAGGGAACTCATTGAAGTAGTCTTAGAAAACAACTTCTTAATGTTTGAGGGCCAGTACTTTCAGCAGAGGACAGGAGTAGCAATGGGGGCAGCTTGTGCCCCATCTTTGCAAACATGGTCCTTTCCTATTGGGAATGGAACTATGTGATTAACTCAAAATTCAAGGACTGCTGGACATTTTATGGATGTTTTTCAGACAATATTTTTTTTTCTGGATTGACACTGTAGACAAATTGGATGTGTTTTTTGACAATATTGAGCAAGTTAACTTAGGTGAGCGGGGGCGGGGGCCAAGTCATGACTTCTTAGAATTTTTAGAACTTAAATGGCAACTTAGGACCAATGCCACCTAGCCACCAGGTTAAAATGAAAAGGTTTAAATTTCCTGCATACAAAATCTCAAAGCTGGATATTATTTTGGTAATTATGCATTGGTGCCATAGGGTACGCATTTGATATGTGTCACATAGGGTATGGAAACATTTTTAGTTAAGGGCAAAACAAAGCTGGATATTATTTTGGTAATTATGCATTGGTGCCATAGGGTACGCATTTGATATGTGTCACAGAGGGTATGGAAACATTTTTAGTTAAGGGCATAATATAAAAAACTGAAAAAAATGTTTTTAATCTTAGCTGCAGCAATCTTTCAAGTGCAATGAGTGCTGTTGTAAATTATTTCTTTGTAACTGTTACATACAGCCAGAACCACAATTGTCCACTCCCATTTAATCTCAACCCTTCTTTATGCTTCACCCATTTACACTAACCTAAAAAAAATAATCTTGCCAAACTAACTAACTCCTATAATAATATAGCCAGATTTGCCTCTGGGAATCCATTTAGAACTCACCATTGTCAGAACTTAAAACAACTAGACTGGCTAGAACTAAAAAAAATATTAATATTTTCCCAACTTACCATTGTTCACAGATTATTTTACCAACCTTACAACACTCCTGTACTTTATAACCTAATTACCTCCTATAGTAATCTGAACTCCATATGCTCTTCTAGCAAACTCCATAAGCAAGTCTAATAACCTGGCTGGTGATTCCTTGTTCTCCAACACTGCTGGAAAAAACTGGAACCTGCTGCCAACTGATCTAACTTTACTACCCTTTATTTTGCTCTTTAAACAAAGGCTTAAGAAACATCTTAAAACACACTGGCTATCCCCCTCTTGTAACCCTGACTAATCTTCTGCTTTCACTATTGCTACCTCTTCACTGGCTACCTCTTCACTGTCTCCTTTCTCTATTCAAAACTTCTTACCCTCCTAAAGTACCTATAATCACTAGTAAATTAAATGTACTTATGAATTTAATCTTGTATGTAATGTACAGTAACTCAGATGACATAATGTAAAGTGACTATTCCTATATTGTATATTTATTAGAATTAAGTGTAATTTTTTTTTCTTCTTTTCTCATTCATAGTGATTTTTCAGTATTTTATCTTCCTTTCTTTGTTTAATTATGCATGAGATACATTGGTGTGTTACTATTGGAGCTTTTCTCCCTGGGCCTCCATTGAAAATGGAAATATATCCAGTTGGACTAGCCCGGTCAACAAACGTAAAATAAATAAATAAATAAAATAAATGTTTTTACTAGCAGGTTTTACAACTTAGTAGCTGTTTATGCTGGCACACTGAGGAAATTTAATTTAGTATGATGTATAAAAAGGCTTCTTGACTTATGAGTAATTGTTCTGATGAAGTACAGTTACCAGACGATGAAAGCGCTTAACCTCTATTGTTGTTTTATGAGTTTTTTTAAGTAATAAATTTATGTTTTGAGCAGCACTCAACTCTGAAGTCTTTTCCCACCAGTGTGACTGTTCTTGGTTTCTGGACTGATTTTATTGCTTTCCTTACCTTGTTTAATTTCATATCCGAAAAAAGACTTAAAACTGTATCAGAATTTTCCTCATCTTTTCTGGTTTTATCAGGTGCAAAATAATATTATCTGCAAATAAAAACAACTTTTCTTGATTACTATACCAATTATATCCTTGATTTCATTAAGCAAAATGTGTGTAAGTATAACACACACACACACACACACACACACACACACACACACACACACACACACACACACACACACACACACACACACACACACACACACACACACACACACACTTGATAGCTATAGCTATAGATATAAATATAGATAAAGAAAATTCAAACTAAATAGAGAATGCTGATGTCTGTGCAGTCAGTGAGACATGGTTTAAAGCCATGGAGAGCACACCAACAGTGCAATGTTATAATGCCTTCCACACATTTAGACCAGCTACTTCATAGGCAGGGATCAAAAGTGGATGTGTCTCTATTTATTTATTTATTTATTTTGTTTACCGGGTAATGTCCAACTGGGCATGAGGCCCATTTTCAGCAGAGGTCCGGGGAGAAAAGCACCAAACATACAAATAGGCAGTATTAAACAGTTAAATTGAACATGTATTAATCATCACTGTACAAAGTAAGTCAGTAAAGAAATTAGTTATACAACATTAATTAGCAAATAATTAAATTAACAAACTTAACAAAAAAAATGGCACAGTTAGTGATAAAAACTGGCCACATTAATTAATAGTGAGAACAGTGTGATACAGTAATTGCAAGATAGAGAAATGCAGTCTACATAACAGTAAAAGACAAAGCAGTATATGTGTATACAGTGATAACTGAAACTGAGTGTAGAATCAAGATAGCCTTCGGCAGTTAATAGTTGTAGCTGTGAGAATGAGCAAGTTTAGGGTAATGTAAGTGGGTAGTAGGTAGCTTAACCAGGAGTATGGCAGGAGCAGAGCCAGTGTTTTGCTAGATGTTCCTTAAGGAGGTTTTTAAACTCATGAATGCTGCAGTTTTTAGCCATAGGTTGAGGAAGGGTGTTCATAGGTTCATACTAGGCTATCTGCCCTGGGGCATTTATAAGCCTAGCCCGATTGTGTTTGGCTTACGCCACCCCTTGATTTGAGTATACTGTGCCCTTTTTAAAGTTTAGTTTACTGTGCCTCTGTCTAATAGTGACACGGAAGTAATCCCCGGGACAAACCTACGATCCCCCATCCACTCATCAAGATTCTTCTTGAAGAGAGTCATTGAGGTGCTCTGTCTAACAGGAATTGGAATTCTATTCCAGAGCGAAGGGAGCCTCTGGGTTATGAATCTGTCCCTCCAGCATGTTCTATTTATTTCTGTGCTGAGGTTCAAGTCCCTCGAGCACGTAGCTCTAAGGGATTTAGATTTACTGAGGTGGAGCATGTCCATTAATTCTAGGTTGGACATAGCTTTATATGTCAGGCATAGATCGCCTCGAAGTAGGCGGTATGCAACTGAGTAGAGCTGGAGTTTTTTTAACCGAGCAGCATATGGCATCTGTTTGAGTCCCTTGATCCTCCTGGTGAGGTACTTTTGGGGTCTTTCTAATTGTTGCAGGTGTCGGGTAAGGTACATCCCAAAGGGGCCTTTGTATTCTATGATGGGCCTGATGAGGGATGAATAAAGGGGCACGATTACCTCTCTTGATCTAGATGTGAATCCTTTCATGATGAGGTGGGCTATGTAGAAGGTCTTTCTAACCACTTTGGCAATGTGGTTGTCAAAGGAGAGATTGCTATCAACTTGGGTCCCCAGATCCCTAATTACTTTCTCTGTACTTAATGGGTTACCACCTATGTGGTAATTTGTGGGCACATTGTTTTTGCCAAAGGGTATGACTATACACTTTTTGGCATTTAGCTTTAGACCATGGCTCTGGCACCAGTTATCCATCTCTGTGAGACCTTTTTGAAGGATGTTTGTGTCAGCTGGAGAGTCGATTATAGCGCCCAGTTTGCAGTCATCTGTGAACTTGGTGAGCCATAGTCCTCCCACGTTGGCCTGTACCTCAGAATAGTAAATACTGAACAAGAGAGGTCCCAGGCCAGAACCTTGTGGGACGCCACTTGTGACCGGTTTTGAGTCTGACATGGCTCCAGCAACTCTGACTCTGTGGGTTCTGTCTTTGAGCCAGTTTGCGACCCATCTTATGACATAGGGGTTTATATTTAGGCTGGATAGCTTATCTATGATGCCCGAGTGGGGTATTGTGTCAAATGCCTTTGCGAGGTCCAGATAGGCTGTTTGGACTACCTTCCCTTCATCTATGGTCTTGGTGACTGTTTTGAAGAAGTCGACCAGGTTCAAAAGGCAGGATCTGCCCTTGACAAAGCCAAATTGGGTAGGATCTAGTGTCTGTAGGTCCTCAATGTCTTTGTTTATGAGTTCCATGATGATCCTCTTCATAGCATTGCAGACTAGGCTAGTCAGGCTTATGGGGCGATAGTTTCCAGGGTCCGCAGAGGTGCCACCTTTGTGGAGTGGGACCACTGTTGCTGTACGCCATTCTTTAGGCACATATCTTGTAGTGAGGCTGAGATTGTACAGAAGTTTTACTTGAGGGATTAGTTCTTCTTGGAGTTCATGTAGGATGCAACCCGGGACACCATCTGGTCCCATGGAAGCAGTGTTTTTTGCTTTGGAGAGGGTGGCCTTCACCTGAGCATCAGAGATGTTTGGGAGGCTGCACTCTGCCGGGATAGATATTTGCTCTTTTGGGGGGGGGGGGGAGTTTGCACTGAACCTGTCTGCCAGGATATTGGCGATGTCTGTGGGTTCAGTGTATTTTTTGTCGCTTAGTATCAACTCAGAACAAGTCTGAGAGTTGCATCCCAGGTTCCTAACATAACTGAAAAAAGCCTTATGATTGTCTGTCCGTGGAATGCTTTTATATAGGATTCTGCAGTTTGGGCCATGGTTTCCACTGGCCCTGGGGTCTTGAAGGATTCCACTTCAGTTTTGAGAAGTGCGAAGTTTGCTTTTGAGAAGTTCCACAGTTTGGCCATTATATGGGGAAAAAGGACGGTGCCCTGTGTGTTGTGGGCTTGGGTAATCTTTAGCAATAGTTTATTTGAGGATCATTGACCTCTAGGATTGCTGTTGGGTTGGACTAGATTGGTGAGTGATGGGCAGTTGTTAGGTGTGTGAATTATACTGTGGGGTATGGACAGTTGGTTAAATGTTAAAAGGTTATGTAGTTCTAACCATTTAAGTTGAGAGAGTACAGAGCAGTGGTGGGTTTTGTAGGGGTGGCCTGTGACATACTTGGCAATTTTGTTGTAGCTTGATTCCAGATTATTTAGGTCATATTCATGAATGTTTATAAATACTAGGGTGCTGTAGAGGAGGGTGGAGAGTAGATGTGTGTGGGCAGTGGCTAGTCTGGCATTGTCTGTAAGGTAAGATTTAATTCTGTAAAGGGTGCAAAGTCTGGAGTGGACTTTTTTGATGGTGAAGGAGATGTGGGTGTCAAATCCTAGGTTATCATTGATTGTGAAACCTAGAAGTTTGACTTGGCTGGTGGGATCTATTTTGGTTCCATTTGTGGAAAGGATGGAAAGTGGAGTCCAACATTTTTGGGTTTATTTTAACTGAAGACAATTAACTTGGTTTAGTTGGAGTTAAGTATGAGTTGATGGATAGTGAGATAGTTTTCTATGTCCTGGAAAAAATTGTGCATTTTTGTTTGCAGGTCCTGGGGGGTGGGGGCTGTGTAGATTAATGTAGAGTCATCTGTGTATTGGAAGCTAGTTGGGTTGAAGAGCTGAGGTTGTTAGTAAAAACTGTAAAGAGAAGGGGGTGAAGTGTGTATCCTTGGGGTGCACCAACATTGATGGGTAGAAGGGGGGACAAGGTGTTCTCCCATTTGGTAGCTTGCTGATGATTAGAGAGATAGCTATGGAACAAAGACAGGGCTATTATGTTGAGGCCATGGGATGATGGTTTATTTAGTAGGATTTGGTGGGAGACTGTGTTAAAGGCTTTTGACATGTTAAGAAATATGGAGGAGACCATTTGGCCTCTGTTTATAAGATCTTGAATGGTGTTTGTGAAAGATAGCAGGGCAGTACTGGTACTATGCTTTGGCCTAAAGCCATGTTGTGTGGGGGAAAGGAGTTTGTGATTAAGGAGGTGGGCAATGATTTGGGAATGAATCCATTTGTCTAAGATTTTGGCCAGAGGGGAGAGTATGGCTTTGGGACAATAGTAAATTAGATCCTAAGAGAGGCCGCCTTTGTGTAGGGGAATGATGCAGGATAATTTCCATAGATGGGGTACATATTGTTCAGAGATAGAATGGTTGATTAGGACTGATATGGGACAGGCGACTGAGGGGGCAGCAATTTTAAGGAATTCATTAGGTAAATTATCAGCTACTAGACAGCAAGGTTTCAATTTGGAAAGGAGAGATTTTCTGTAGTTTGTTTGGATTGGGGTGAAAGAGAAGGGGATGGGAGAGCCAGAAGAGGGAAGGGGTACAGTGAGAGGCTGATTAGTCAGATTACCAAGAAGAGATGTGATTGAGTACATGAAGTGGGTATTAAATTGTGTAGCTATTGGGTCTGAAACCTTGGAGTTTGTGGGGGGGTATAGCCAGGGTTGAGAAGGTTGTTAATGTTTTGCGAAAAATTTCTGGGGTTAAATTGATGGGTTTGCTGATCTGAAAGGAAATAGTTTTACTTGTCTATTTTTATCTATCTCTTAGCTGTTGATATGTTGTGTGGTCTATGTTATTTTTGGTAGTGTGGTAAGTGGACCATGCCCTGTCTCTTTGCTTCATCAAAGCTAGGGTATCTTTAAATAGCCAAGGTATGTGCCTAGGGTTTTGCTCTTACTTTTCTTGTGGGTGCTAGATTATTGAGTATTTTAAGAAAGGTATTGTTGAAGTAAAGGACTGCCTGATCAAGTGGGAGGTTTATAAGAGGTAACCGGTTACTTTGCTGAAGAAGATCATTGAAAGTGGAGGGGGAATTTTTTTTTTGTTCCAGATAAATTTATATATTGTGTTGGTTTGTATCTGAGCTTGTTTTCTGTACATGAAGGTAGGCAAGTGGTCACTGAGGGAGTCTGGAAGGCATCCTGCTAAATAACCTAGATTGGGTTTGTTAGTTAGTATCCAATCTAGTGTGGACTGCTTTTTAGAGTGTTTGTCTAGCTGGGTCAGACAGGATATGGTTTGGGTGAAATTGAAGAGATTTCGGAAATTGGAAGGGCTGTCAGTGTTGCAAGAATGCCAATCCAGGTTAAAATCACCCAGGATAATGGTTTCCTGGCTGAAGTTAGTTGATGCTCAAGCTAGAAGATTCTCACTTATGGGTAGGTTGTTGCCAGGGGAAAGTAGGTGGTTATGATAATAATAGATTTGTTAGGGTTTATTACTAGGTGTGTTGTTAGGATTTCAGAGTTAGGTAGGTCAGGCGGGGCAGAGTTTAATAGTTCCAGTTTGGGTGTGTCTTTATACATAATAGCAACACCACCGCCCCTTTTGTTTGGTCTGTCTAATCTAATTATGTTATATCCATTTGTAATAATTTCCTTGTCTTTGATGTGCGGCTTTAACCAGGTTTCTGTTATTGCTGCAATGTCAGGTAAGTAGGAGTTAAGGGTTGTATGGAATTAAGCAATTTTATTTACTATACTATGATGGTTAAAGTTTATAAATACTAGGGCTGTGTTGTTGGTCTTTGGAAGTGAAGAATCAGGTGGTGATTAGTAGTATGTTGGAGAGAGATTGGTGGAGGGCTGGGTGGGGAAATGGTTGGGTAATGAGGGGTGTGGGTGAGAGGCCCAGGATTGGGGTGGATGTCAGTCTGGAGTTTAATTTGTGTTATATTTAATGGAGTGAGTTGTCTTAATTTATTGGTAAGTTTTACATATCTGTGAGTTGAAGGGTAAGTTCTATGTGTGGGTAAATGTTTGAAAGGTAGGAGGAGTAAGGTAGTTGTGTCATAGAGCTGTGAGCTAATGGCTGCATATGTGTGGGTGTGACAGTTGGAGGAGGATAGAGAGACAGTAGGTGATTGAAGGTGAATGATGGTGCATGAGTGGAGGGAGGTGGAGTTAAGCAAGAGGTATGGTAGGTGGAGTAGGGGAGTACTAAGCAAGGAGTTAAGGTCAGACATAGTGGATGGTTGAAAAGGTGTGGTATGGAGGTGAGGGAAAGGGGAGGGGGTTAAGGCAGGTGTTGTATTGGCTGGAGGTAGAAGGGTGTGTGCTTTTTTTAGGTATAAATGCAGGGAAACAGGGGTGGGTGGGAATGGGGGGTAGGGGCGCACAGTGAGCCTGAAGTGAAGCAGAGGGTGAATGGAGCAAAATACATTGGCCTGCAAGCAGCTGTGAATCTCAGAGGCAAAACAATCTTCACAGCTATTGTTAAATTTGCAGGAAATAATACATGTTAACAGCCAGCAGTGCTGCATGAGATAGTTTTGGTAGAATGTAAACCATATATAGTCCCGTGAACAAAACTACAAAAGCTGAAATGGGAGTTTGTTACCTAATTGGGCACTAGACTGGAGAAATTAGATGAATAAAGCCAAATGTTAATAATGTATGAAGTGAACCCTTGGTTTAGAAAAGAGAGGACAGAGGCAGCAAAGTCTTGGCCTTTAGCATACTTTCCTGAAGTGAATTAGGTGCCCAAGTGGTGCAGTGACTAGGGAGAGAGATGCATACTGAGTGGAAGTGGAAGAAAGGTGGTAGTGATCAGGGGTTAATGAGCTGAGAAATACATGTGCACACCACAGCCTAGATTAATTTGCACAAAACAAAAGCTTTTAACACCAGGTGAGGAGGAAGTAATTGGGGCATGTACAGAAAGCTTGTGATGGTATTTTTCTATTTTTGTTTGTTTCCTCCCATTCTTGGCTAGACAACAATCCTTGTATCGTTTTGAGGGTCAGTAGATAGAATGCCAGCCAGGTATATTCAGGAGGGAGGGCTGAGGTCACTTTTCCATGTAGTTGAATAAAAAAAACTTGTAATGGTGTTTTTCTATTTTTGTTGGTTTCCTTCCATCCTTGGAGAGACAGCAATCTTTGTATCACTTTGAGGATCAGTAGATAGAATGTCAGCTAGGTATATTTGGTGGAGGTGGGGTTGAGGTCACTTTTTCAGGTAGCTGAAAAAAGCCTGTGATGGTGTTTTTCTATTTTTGTTGGCTGCCTCCCATCCTTGGCTAGACAGCAATCCTTGTATCACTTTGAGGGTCAGTAGACAGAATGTCAGCCATGTTTATTTGTGGGGGGGGGGAGTTGAGATCACTTTTCCATGTTGTTCACCAAAAAAGCTTGGGATGGTGTTTTTCTATTTTTGTTGTTTTTTTCCCATCCTTGGCTAGATAGCAATCCTTGTATTGCTTTCAGGGTCATTAGATAGCATGTTAGCTAAGTATATTCGGGGGGGGTTGAGTTCACCTTTCTGTGTAGTTGATTATTGGCAAGCACACAGTTTCTCAGAGGGCCAGGGGCTTTGTTGGGACCAGAGACAAGAGAAAGTTTAAAAGTTTAAATTTACATCAAAAATAAATATACTTCAAAGCTGGTCAAACAGGACAATGCACTTGAGCTGCTCCATGTTCAAATCACCATAGATAAAATCCAATACCACTTCCTTGCAAGCTATAGGTCCTCCTTTATGACCCAGGAAACCCATACCATGTATTTAAACTTATTAGAAACACTAACCATCCATCCCAATACCATATTAATGGGTGGCTTTAATTACCCCACTATTAACTGGCAATTCTATACAACATCAAACATACATGCACAGAGATTCCTGGATTTTGTACAAACTCCCTTGACTAGATAGTCAATACACCAACCAGTGGTGCAACCATAATGGATCTGGTCCTCACTAATATGGGAGACTGCTCCACACCCCTACTGTAATAATTTCTCTGGTAATGTCAGACCACAAAATAGTCCCCATTTGAATGAAAAATAAAACTCGGACCCCAAGCTGAACTGGGAATATTCAGGAACTATTCTTAGGCTAACTTCCTGCTATTAAATGAGAACCTGGCAAAATTTCAAGGATAAAAACACTCTCATTAAACTAAACAAACAACTCAGAGGTCAAATAAAGTCTACCAAAGCCAAATGTGAGGTACATTTGGCCTCCCATACCAAGGACAACCACAAAACATTATTTAGCTATGTCCACCACCTCAAAGGCAATACACAATTGGGTGGAGAGCTCATTGTAAATGGAGCCATCTATACTGAGCCAGAAGATACAGCAAACCTCCTGGCTGATAAATTCAGCTCCAACTTTACTCCTCTCTCCTTCTCAACCTTCCCTCAGGAAATATCATCAAATATAACTCCCCCTAATATCACTAGGGAACAGGTCCTTAATGCTCTCTCAAAGACCAGGAACACTGCATCAATGGGCCCAAACGATATCCCAGTATGCCTTCTAAATAACATGAAACATGTCCTATCAAGGCCTCTGGAATTACTATTTAACTGTAGCCTCCAAACAGGCTTCATGACTCATGAATGGAGAAGAGCAACATTCATCCCTCTACATATAGGTGGGTCATCTACAGACCCTGGAAACACCAGACCCATAAGTCTCACTAGTCTTATATGTAAAGCCATGGAAAGAATTATCATGGAGATGATCAGTAGAGATATAGTAAACCTCCAGACACTGGACCCAACCCAGTTTGTTTTCGTCAAGGGCAGATCATGCCTACTCAGTCTGGTGGACTTCTTTGAGAAGGTCAGCAATGCAATGGATGAGAGCAAAATCATTATCACTGCTAACCCTGACTTGGCCAAGGCATTTGGCACAGTACCCGACTCCGGGCATTGTTGACAAACTCAAGAGGTTTGGTACAAACCTAAATGTCACCCAGTGGATAGCCAACTGGCTCACCAACAGGACCCAGGAAGTTAGAATTGGGAAGTCCACCTCTACAAAGAGGCCAGTCACAAGTGGACTCCCTAAGGATCATTCCTTTTACTGTTCCTTTTTGGCATTTACTTCTCAGAAGTCAAGGCCAATGTCAGTGGTCTCTGACTAACTACATTTGCAGATGATTGCAAATTAGGAGCTGTCATTAAATCTCACACTGACACAAATGATCTCCAGGAGAGGCTGAGACAGACAAACAACTGGTGTCAGAGGACTAAAACTAAATGCCAAGAAATGCATAATAGTATCTTTTGGGAAGTCATCCATCCCTGGTAACTATCATATTGAGAACACACCCATTAGAGTTGACCCAGTAGTCAGGGACTTAGGACACACATAGATCATAATCTAGCCTTTGATAATCATGTGTCTACAGTGGAGAGGAAATCATTCTATGTTGCACAACTTATAAACAAAGGTATGGCATCTAAGCCCAAGGAAGTCATTGTTCCACTGTATTCAGCATTCATCAGACTTATCATTGAGTACAATGCCCCCATGGTATGTACACAACCAGGCATATCCAACAACTGGAACGTTCACAGAGGTTCCTTACTAAAAGAATACAAGGAGTTAATTAATGTGCCATATGCGGACCACCTCAAGGCCCTATCCTTGTATTTTGTCTCCTACAGACTTTTGAGAGGAGATCTATACCTGGCATACAGGGCATTCTGAGACCTCACTCTGATGGACCTCCTACATATCCAAAAAATAAACAGTACCAGAATTACCTGTTCTAAAGACTTAAACCTTGTCTGTGATATAAATAGGACCTGCTGGAGAGATAGGTATGTATCCCACAGACTACCCCAACTATTGTGCAGGCTCCCTATCCATGGAAGCAGAGTTCCTCCCTAACCCAATTCAAGTGCAATTTTGATAATTGGATGGTAAACTGGAAAGTCATCCCTGATTTCATACCTATGTCTCTAATGCAAACAGGTAACCTGTAAATGGCTCATCTCCCAGGTCCGTGCTTACACTTATCAAGGGTATCCAAACTTGTCAGAGATTTGGGACGCATGGCTATATTTAAAAAGGCCCTTGTGGTCATTAGCCTAATAAAAACCTATGAATCTATGAAAATAAGTCAAAGGTGAAGGATGTTGTTTTAGTAAAATTAGTAATAATGATAAAAAACAATGGAAACTGGTGCATTAACTTGAGAGACTGAAATAAGGTTAAGGCCAGATTCAAACTGAACTTGAATGTGTTTGGAGCATCAACGAGAAGATATCACACAATGTGCAAGCTGTTGAGTACACTCTCATCGACTTAAGAACAAAGTACTAGAATCTGCAAACAATTCTAATACACTGAATAAAATAACCACATATGAAGATGTGTTTGTGACAGTGGTGTGATTAGTGAGACCATTGCCTTAATCAGAAAGTGAGATTCTTTGACCTATCGTATGTAGAAAATGAAGTTTGAAGAGACAGTTAAATTAAAAAAGACGTGTTACTTAAAATTAACTTTTTTTTAAGAAATGCTTATGACATTTGCACTGTTGCAAAGGAAATGTAAAAAAACACAATATTGCAAGAAAAATGAACTGAATGCACATATTTGGCACATATAGAATCTATAAGGAAAATATAAGCTGAATGCATGTGCTATTAACATGCTTCAAAAAGACAAAAGCACCATGTGTTGTAAGATGGATGAAGAGTATGGTACCATTATTGAAGCAACAACTAACTGTGAAAACGTGAAGACTTGTCAGAAAATTCATAGGACGGATAGGGGTAATTGTCTAGGCTTAAAAAATGGTCCACAATGGCAGTTAGCCTAGTACTGATGTATGAACCTAATCAATGAACCTATGATAACGCAATGGAGATAATAAAAACATTTTTAAAGGAAGCAGCCAATAATCTACAACAAAATAGGCAACACTTGCCTCTCATGTAATTGGATCAGAAAGATCAAAAAAGGAAATACACCGATAACAGAGATACTACTAAAACATCTGAACGCCAAGGACTAAATATAAGTGTAGTATATCCCACATTAGTGAGTCTGCAGTGATTGTGGGACAAATAATGGCTGTATCTAAAACTGAAGAAACAGACTAACTTGGAATTTGACAGTTATACAAAATATTTACTGCTCACAGATACCAAATCTTCTTAGTGAAACGATGCACTCTGAGAAGCTAATACTGGTGCTTATGTTTGGCCACAAAATGTGCAAAACAAACAAAATGATTTAACTGGAGGCCACAGTTAAAAAAAGATGAACAAGAAATTAATAAGAAGAAAGAAGACTTGTAAAAATCACAACAGAAGTCCAGTACCACAGGCGGATGCCAAATAATTTATTCTTAAACACAATATAAGCACTTTTGTCTTGAAAATCAAGACTTCATCAGATAACTACAAAACTTTGATTTCAGTCATTTTATATCATGTGCCATAATTGCAATTAAAACCCAATTAGTGTTTTAAAGTAATATAGTCCCTTACTGAACTTCAATACAGGACTCAATACTAATTCCTTATTCCACATGGAACCTCAACATTTGAAAGAATTAAGGTGTTAACTGTGCCACTGGTGAATGGGGTAACCATTTCCACCATATGGAAGATTGTAAAGATCTGATCTCTCTGAAACAAGTGGTTCTAATGATAAGTACAAAAAAGATTAGAGGAAATGTTTTGAGGTCTAGGTAAATCTTCAACCAGGTGTCAAAATTGCAAAGAATTGAAGCTGTCCTGAGCTCAGCACTGGACAGCCTTGAATAAGGTGAGCATTTCCTCCAGGAATGATAATCACATTAAAGTTGGCTAGCATCATCTCTTGATGTCTCATTGTTGCAATATCTTAGCATTTAATGACCTTTGCTTGCAAGGTGCCTAAGCTACTGGTGTCTCTAGGAAGCAACAGCTTGAAATCACCTTAGATGGATACCTGGTATGGTCTCTCAGGGAAGAGCATTATTATTATTATTATTATTGTGGTTAAGATGTTATTATCCTTACAGTTTTATTTCTATTTTTCATACTGCTTTATTGGATTCTAGCCATTGTTTAGTCTTGACTTAAAAATTTTACAGTAGGTTATGTGTTTTATTCTTATGTATGCCCTATTTCATTTACAAGAAAAGAGGAGGACATCATTTTCATAATAGTTCCTTTTACTTGCTGAAGGCTTTTCCATTTTATAGCTGTGAATTTTTCTCTCTCATTTTTAACACTCAAAGAACAAGCTGATATAATATAATACCTCTTTCCTCAAAACAGATAATTTATTGTTTGAATGTTATTTTATCCTAAGAATTGTTACAGGACCACTGAATCCATTTGTAAAACTGGCATCAACCTAGAGAATGAAATGATTTTACACCTTCTCATCTTTGTAGTAGCTGATTTTTTATTTTTTTTTGTTTTAAAACAATAAATAAACCAATCAGTTATAAAAAAATAACTATTTACATGTCTCTACAGCTGATCAATACATCAGTTATATATCAACAATTAATATTTCCCAAGCAATTCTTGCCAAGATTTATATGAATGTGTAATATTAGAAGTTCTCATCTTTATAGTATGCAATTCAATACTGCAAACACTTTTTGCAATACTAATAAATTCAACACTAGAGGGGGTAACTTTACTTTTCTAGTTTTTAGTAATTACTTTTCTGACTACAGCAAGAATAGACCAAATAAGAGGCACTTGGGTTTTTGAATTATCTCAGGAATTGGGGCATTAAAATAAACTATAGATTTAGAAATATTACATGTATTTGACCATAGAGCTTGAATAAAGTTTTTTATTTCTTTCCAAAAAGAGGAGATGACTTCACATTCATATACCATATGCATCCAATCAGGTATTATTTCAGAATCACATCTTCAGAATTTAATTCTATTTGAGTTATACATAATTGTAATTTTGTTAGGAGTGACAAAAGCTCTGTGTAAAAATTTTCAAGTGAAAATGTTTCAATATAATGAAGGCATAGTTTTTAGTGCAGATTTTAAAATTAATTTCTTGTATTCTTCAAAGAAGACTGCATTATTATTTTTTGAGGAGAAGTTTCAATAGGAATTATCTAAATATGTGAATCTAACTTAAGAATTGTATAAATCTGTGATAAATATGATTTATTTCTCATTGCATTATTATTGATATTTATTAAGAATTCCAATATTTTGGGAAACAAATTCTTATCTGGTTTATATATCACAAATTATTTAAATAGTTATTAAAAATAACCAATTCTCACAATCTTGATTGAATTTGGACCTTACATTTTCAACATTACACACACACACACACACACACACATATATATATATATATATATATATATATATATATATATATATATATATATTTATATATCAGTACCATTTTGATGCCAATACATTAAATTACGTTGTTGTTTCATTACTAGCATTTTGTTGAACTTATGAGTTTCTAAGCAGTCATTTGTATCTGTAATTAGAAACAATGAAAATATTAAGTCTTTAGTACTATGGTTAGAATATGTGAACTTTTGGAAAGAGGAAATTATGTTATTTAAATAGGGAATTTCAGAAGAAGGAGTAATACCATTTACTCAAAAATCTTTGAATAACCAGATCAAACTATTAGGTAGTATTCATTTATGACTTATTGTGATATATTTATTATTTGCTAATAGTATTTCTTGATTTATTTGTTTCCATTTTGAATTATAAGATGAATTTACCACAACACTATAACGTTTACATTTGTTGAAGTAGCATATAATTGAATAACAGTGAATCCAATTCCACCATTATCCCAACTTTCTTTTGTACCAATCAAAGGAAACCCTTGATTTATTAGGATGGCAAAAAATGAAGTAGAATATCATTTATCTTATTAGTCATTTTTTTGGTGGAGATAGTACTAAAGATTGTAAGGCAAATAATATTTTATGCAGGATTACCATCTTAATAAGCATTAATCATTCTTCTATGGTAAAGAATAATCTGTTCCAGTTTGTGACTAAACTTAAATGTTATCAACAAACTGTTGACCATTTGTTTGTATCATTTCTTTACTATTAGACATAATGAACAAAAACGAAGTAATCCAAATAAGAATCCAAATGAATGAGGCAGAAGTGAAACCAAGATTTCTTTATTCCACAACAATAAGCACTTTCTTCCAAATTACATAGACTTCATCAGAAAAAAACTTCCATTTGCACACAACTCTTACAAATACAAGTAACAAGTCACATGTCAAGTTAACAAAGAAGCTGCTTAATTAGTGTGCCCTCTTTACAATTTAAAAAGCCCTCTACAGTTTTTTTGAAAAGAAAAACATGCACATTGTTAAGTTGAATCCTAAATATGCAATCATTTTTTTTGCATAGCCCAAATATGTTTTGTACCTATTACTAGTGTGCAAAACACACCATGCCTCTAATAGACTTAATAATTAAACAAGTTTAGCTCACAGAATATAACTGTCAAAGTATGAATTCTTGAAAAGCAGTTCCTACACAAATTTGTTTTAACTTTGTAAAATCATGAATAAACACTCAACCTGTATTCTAAACAGTACAGCCATGTCCATACACAGAAATTCACAAGTGGGTATAAATAGGCAGGCACATTATAAATCAAAATAACAATATGTGAATGATTAGTAAAATATGGAATGTCATGTAACTAATCCTCTGGAAGCAGGTGCAAGTGTAGGGCTGGAGTACAGATGGTCCTGGGTTCTAGTACAAGGTGTGTGACCTTTATTTTACTGTTGTGACATTGCAGTTTAGAACAATGAACTGCAGCATAGCCAAGTGTTTTCTCAACCCTCTTGTGGCAACAAGTTTAAGTGTAGAACTGCAATAGACATGGTCCTGGGTTTGAATACAGCATACTCCATACACTTTTACTTTTCCTCAACTTCCCATCATGTATTGTCACATTGTTACGAAATGTCTGTCTGTGGGTATACTGTATACCATATTCCGGTAAGCACATTTCTGCTATCTGGACTGGCATGGCCTTCCAATTTGCTTAACACACATACAGAACTGCCTGTACATCCAATAACTCACATAATTACAACTGACCTTATGTAATTTCTCACTGCTTACCACTGTTGTGCACTGTTTATCATCAGGCAAACACAGTGCTAAGACAATCTCACTGCTGAACACTGTGTTTGCATGATGATTAGTGGTGTGCAACATCTTCAAGCAGTGTGAGCATGCCCAGTAAATGTGATAATGGGAATTGGTGGGAAACCATCAGTCTCCATTGCTCTTGATCCATGGTAGACATATCAGGCATTCTTGGAGAGGGTGTGAAGTTTAGGGCACAGAGGTGGGGTATCCAGGAGTCCATCTATTATTGGATTCCTAGTTAAACACCCCAGTGTCAGGCTGCTGCAGGGGGAGTATTCTGGCATCCAGTATAAATCTGAAGCTTGGGATAGTTTGGCCCGGGCTGTAACCAGTGCCACCGGTATCTCTCACACTGGTGATCAATATAGGCATCACTTTAGTGATATACATCAGAGGAAGAGGGATACGCTTGATGCTTGGATCTAGGAATTTAGGACTGCATACATCCCACAGATATGTAAGTATCAACTACAGAGAGTATTTATTTATTTATTTTGCATTTGTTGACCAGGTTTGTTAAACTGAGCTGGTAATCCTTTTTCAGCGGAGGCCCAGCAAGAAAAGCTCAACAATTATGTATACATTGAAGTAGTTTAGATTACGATTCAACAATCTGGAGAAAAGCTCCAGGTAACAGTTGTATGGAACATATTAATAATGTTTGAAATAGAATTTATATTGTATACAGACAAATTTTAAGATTAATTTTTCAATAAAAAGAGTTTAAAATACAGACGTTAACTACAGACAAAACAGTACAGGTTTATACTTGGGTTTACTCATAACAAGTCGATTATAAACCTTGATTTATTGACTAGGATAGTGGAGGCAATGCAGCATAGTTGGGAAGTATTGGTTAAAGGAGTTACAGTAATAAGAAGTTGATAAGGGTGACTTGAGAGTAGAAGTAAGTAGGTTGAGAAGGGGAAGTGCGATTATGAAGATAGGGGAGAAGTTGAGTAGAGGTTTGTTCTTTGGTTGATGGATTTGTAATACGTCTTGGTCAGAGCTTCAAAGACTTCTAGTAGGAGTGTAGTAGGAGATAAGGGAGGCCAGGTTGGGACGTTATGAAGGTTAATAAAAATGGAAGGAATAACCATGAGCTGTGAGAGAAGAAGATGGTGGGGAAATTCTAGCCAGTTTAATGCTTTTAGAGAGAGACAGTGATGGGATTTATTAGTTTGGTTTACTGCAAATCTGGTAACTTTGTTACAGGTAGATTCTAACTTAGTAAGGAGGGATGAATTAAGGTTTGTGAGGAATTGGGAGCTGTACAGTAGACCTGGTAGTAGATAAGCATGTGAGAGTGATATTCTTGTTTTGTTACTGAGGAACTTTTTATTTCTGTATACGAGTCCCAGTTTTTAATGTGTTTTACTGATACAATCATTAGCATGCAGATCAAATTTTAATTGGTCATCGATTGAGACACCCAAGTGTTTAGTGGAAGATGCAATAGTGATGGGTGTGTTGTTGAGAGCGAGTATAGGGAAGGAGGATTTACGATTAAGGTTTTTGGGGAGAAAAAGTAAGAATTTAGTTTTATTAGGATTCAGTATAAGCTGGTTATTGGATAGCCAGGTTTCAACTGAGTTGATGGAAGACTGGGTAAGTGAGAGAGGTTCAGTAGGGGTGTCAACAATAGAGATAACTGTGGAGTCTCAGCATATTGTACAGGTGATGACTGAGGGAAAGATGCATAGAGTAGGTTAGTGAAGATATTGAAAAGTAAAGAGCCAAGAATAGAACCTTGAGGAACTCTAGTTTTAACAGGCTGAGGGTGTGAGGGGGCAGAGAGCCATTTTACAGATTGTTGTCACTCAGAGAGGTAGCTAGAAAACAATTCTATAGTTTTGATAGAGAAATTGAGGTTATTCAGATTGCTTAGATGGAGAAAGTGGGAGACTGTGTCAAAAGCTTGTACTTGTAAAACTTTTAAAAGCTGAATATCAGCAAGACCAGTATTCATAATGGTATTTTGTTCTGTTTTATTTTTTCCACAGCTTCCATGGAAATGGAGGTTAATACAAGAACCCATGGGGCTATATTGGTGAGGATGAGGGAAGCACGTGGTATATATGCAGCAGAAGATAGTGTTATTGTAGCTTTAAAAGTTAAAGATAGCTTTTTGGTATTATATAGAGTTGTATCAAATTCAACATATATATCTCAACTGTAAAAGCAAGTGTGCATGCATTAGTCAGTAGGACAAACCAAGAGTACAATAGCAGACTTTAGTCAGAGCTTGTGGGTTCAAATAAGACACTTCCCAACTATACAATACTGTTAATTCTTCAGTTATGTGTAACTTAAAGGTTTAAGGTAAAAGCTCTATACCAGTGGCACACAAGTCATGCTTTAAACTGTAATCTGTATAATTGGAACACACCTACCTGCAATATATGCACATGTCAAGGAGTACTTGCTGCAATTTATAATATAGTGTGCATCTGTTAGGAGCTGGTAGGTTTAAAAATTATCTCTTAGGCTGTGGCAGTCTTAAGAGAACATGTTAAGATAATAGAGTCAAATAACTGTATTAATGCATAGTATGCTACATATGAAGGTACTAATCTTATCTTTTTTTGTCTCGCACCCCAACACTTATCTCTCTTTTTCGTTTTATTTTTTTTCAAATTTTTTTGTGTTTTATTTTATTATGTGTTGTAAATACGTGTCCATTTAATCCACATGTACCACATTGTGAAAGCCTTCACAGCACAGCTGGGAAGGCCTGTCCCAAAAGATCTGCCTGCTCCCACATCACCAGCCCCAGGACTATTGTTCAACATGTCAGAGAGCCAACCTGGTAGCACCACCTCTGTTCCTGCACTTTCTGCCCCCTCATTTAGTCTTGCCCTGGAGGCTAGTCCAGTGGTTCCCTCCAGGAGCAGTAACAGAAGTGGTGAGTTTATCACCCACACTGAGTTGCCAGGAATGGTGCATAGGGTTGTGTGCTCCAGTGTTGGTGCACACCTATGCTGACTAGAGATACTGTTCTCCCTCATTGTATGTAGTACTAGAATGAGGAAAATGAGATATCTCAAGCTAGTAGAGGAGTGAGATGACAGTGATGACAGTCCTGTGGGTGAGGATTCAATTCTCACTCTCACCCAGCTTGATGCCCATGGGTTCTGGATGTCCCCACCCTCACCCCAGCCATGGTGTTCACCAAACTCTTGTGTACATCATCATCCCTGTGTCTTGTCTTGTTTGTCTTGTCTGTCTGCAATTGCTTCCTCACCTGCCCAACTTACTAGACCCAGACATACCTATATCCTTTCCTAAACATTCCTCTCTCTTTCAAAAGAAATGGGCACCTGTCCCATAACAAAATTGTTTCATACATAGCTCTCCATTCTGAACACATCTTCCTGACACACTTGATTCAGTCCAATTGGCTATACAACATGATTGTGTGGTGGCCATCTCTCCCTCTGGAGGTGACAGTCCAAATTCAGTTAATATTCTGCATATATTACCAGTCTTCACCCTTAAGGAAATGGATAGCTATGGTTCTTTCCTCCATCCCTCCTGCACATTCCTGTATTGCTTTACATTTGTTCTTCCCCTTCTTCCCTCCCATGTCTCTACTATCCTGCCTTCCCCATTTCTTTTCTTTAATGCAGTATTATGAGATGGTGTACTTGCATACCAACGTGCAGTAACGGTAAAGAAAAAGTAGTTAAAAGTATTAAATACAGTTGTATTTGAACCAAGTACCATCTGACCCCAAAAAGGAATGTATCCCTGCATTTACTGCCACAAAGTCAGTTAAGTCGCAAGAGTATTCCAGAGACTCAGTACTCATACTTGTGCCACGGTGCTTGCATTAAGTACTATGTTCTGTAGTCTGTGTACGTAGGTAGGGGTTCTCTTCTCACTGAGTCAGGTTGATGTGTGTGTGTGTGTTTGTGTGTGTGTGTGTGTGTGTGTGTGTGTGTGTGTGTGTGTGTGTGTGTGTGTGTGTGTGTGTGTTTGTCTAGACAGCAACACAGAAGTGTGTATCCCACAGTTACTGCTCCAATGCCATGCAATGACAGTATTTTGATACTTGCACATGCTGACACATCTATGTCATACAGGCATCCCAACCCATTGTCTCCCACATGGCTTGCTAATATAATGTGAGCAGATTGACTGGCCAGTAGGACAGAGAACATTTTAAAAAAAGTTCCCAATGGGTCAGAAATACACACACTAATACTAGTACAAGCTGCACATGGGTAGGAAAGCCATACATATCTAGATATAACGGCTTTAAGAAGCCTGAAGTACATTAATGCATGAAGAGTCTTTTCCTTTAGCTGTAGCATTAGCTGCAAGCTCAGTGGCCCAGATGATTTTAGAAGCTTATCTAGTGGTACCCAATGTTGTCAATCTATATATTGTCTACACTGAAAAAAGATTTTTTGCAGGCTGCAAATCCCACTAGTGGAAGAAAGATAATTTTATGCAGAATGATGCAAAGACATGGAAATTGACAACTTGCAATACTGAGTGGAAGGGGCAATCTTGCAAGCTTAGTGGCAGCCAACAGTGTTAGTCTATATACTGTCTGCACTGAAAAAATATTTTTGCAGGCTGCAAATCTTGCTAGTGCAGAAATGATAATTGTAGGCAGAAAGACACAAAAAGACAGGGAAACTGATGACTTTTGAAATCGAGTAGAAGAGTTAATCATGTAAGCCCTGAGTAGCTATGATTCTGTGTGTGTGTGTGTGTGTGTGTGTGTGTGTGTGTGTGTGTGTGTGTGTGTGTGTGTAAGGAGCTGCAATAAGTCAAACCCCCGGATTCATGAAGCCTGCGCCAGGCGCAGGAGTAGCGTATGCGGCACAATGCCAAATATATACGCCGAGCGATTCAGGTATGAACCAACTCCACGTGCACTACCGGTGTACGCCAGATCTACGCAGCCCTTGGCATAGGTATGCAAATCCCCCCATGCGCAGTGTCGCACCATGCTAATGAAGGCATACAGCGATTCACGAAGTGGTGCAGGTGTAGCGCAAGCCCATGGAAATGTAAACCAAAAAACATGGTTTACATTTTCGCAAACAGAACAACGGAGTTATGGAAGCGGACCAGACTCATGTATTATAAAGTTAACATATGTCAATGATGAAATACACAGCCAATGGCACAAGAAAAGATGTACAACACCTAAAAAACAACATTTAATGTCATGTCCACAGTAACACACAGTACAACCGCAGGGCATGTGTGCACAAACAGGAATACAAAGGAAATATATACAAATGTCATAAAATTGCAATGAAAGACAAATCAGGATTGCACCATAATATGCAATGGTAGGCATGGCACACCACAAGCAAGATGCAAGGGTTGCCAAGGGCCTGCAACAGTGTTTGGTGCTGTAACTATGAATTAGTAGTCAATGCCATGCAAATGAGGCAGGTAATACTGAATAGCAAACGTCCCGCTGGATTAAGGATGTACCTGACAGCGCAGTGCTATAACACCGAGGAGTATATCAGAGGTGATACATGATATCAGCAGAGGGGTGTGCCACCGTATCAGTAAGCACATTGGAGCAATGCAAATCTGGCCTGGCCATTGATAAGCAAAGCTGCAGGATAGGGGTGGGGAGGACGGTATAGAACTGTTTAGCTGAGAGCACACATGGTGCCCGAAAGCACATGTGTACGGGGATGAAATCGTGCCAGAAACCTGGTAAGTGGATGCACGCACCAGGAACAATATCACAAACAGGAAGGTCAGGGGAAGAAAAGAAGGCAATGCCGAAGCAGGGTAATTGGCGTACTAATGAGCAATTTACACCAATCAACTCACGGTGGCCAATCGACGGCAGTAGACAAGCCTGCATGCAGAAACCTGCAAAACAGGATAGGGGAGGCATAGGATTGCAAAGAAAGGAGGGGAGGAATTGGAATGCAAAGAGAGGAGAACTGTCATAGCAGAGCAAAGCAAACCCACAGTAGACCAGCAATAGCACACATTACGCAAGATAAACCAGGTCGAGGAAAGTACAAATGAAAGCAGGCAGCTGGATGCATGCCAGCAAATGGTAGGTGTAATGTGAACAAATGTAAACGGAAGGGCAAGAGGTAATTCACAGCATCCAAATGTAATGCAACACCAAAGGCAGCACAATAGTGGTTCCGTTAATAAAACACAGAAGATACCCTGTAGCCACGATCGTACATATACACCCTATGACATCATCAGTGTTCACAGCAAAACAGTATAAAGTGTGAAAGCACCCAACACACACCTGTGTATTCCCAAACACCACACCATAGGTGTAAACAGATGGGGAACTTTTAAAATGTACAAGTTGGGAGCTGCCATAGCTGTGATTCATCAGCATGTGTTACAGACTGACGGTGTTGTGGAGGATGATGCCAACAACCACCGTAGGCCTCAGAGGAGGAGAAGCGTATTCAGACCAAGGGTAACCTATCAGGGGCTACATGATCTGGAGATAGTAGAGCATTACAGGGTGGACAGGGACATCTTACAGCAAATAGTAGAGCTGTGCTGGCCATGATCGAGAACCAGAAACAACAGAGGGGAACCCATCCCAGTGGACACGAAGGTATGTGTAAGCTTGTGAATACTAGCCACAGGTACCTTTCAAAGGCCAACTGGAGATATAATGGGGATCTCACAGGCACCGGCATCCAGGGTACTACACCAGTTCCTGGATGCCATGTTACCACATGCCAATGAGCATATATACTTCCCCCATACTCAGGAGGAGTTGGCCAGCAATATGCGTCACTTCCACCGTGTGGCAAACTACCCGGAGATACTGGGTGCGATAGACTGCACGCACATACAAATCACGTCACCACCCGGTGAGTATGGTAGGCGCTACATAAACTGCAAGGGATTCCACTCCATCAACTGCCAGGTCATGTGCAATACCCAGGGCATTATCATGGATGTGTGTGCTGGCAGCCCTGGAAGCTACCACACTCCCATATCTGGCATGCCTTACAGCTGTATCAGGTATTTGTCAGGGGGGACATCCCACAAGGCCACCTTGTGGGGGATGCTGGCTATGCACTGGAGCCGTGGTTGATAACCCCCATCAGAAATGCCACTGCAAGAACGCCATAATGAGGCACACGCACAAACCAGAATCATCATAGAGCATGTGTTCGGGATGCTGAAATCATGGTTCCGGTGCTTGGACACATCTGGTGGAGCCTTGCAGTACTCTCCAGGCACGTGTGCCCACATCTTCATAGTATGTGCATTGCTACATAATATGATCCTGCAGAAACAGCTGCAGCAGGGTCAAAATGGGGGAGGGCCTCACAGCCCACCACAATTGCCAAGGCCAACACAGGCACAGAGGGATCCAGACCATGGACACACTGTGCCAGCCCCAGTAGGCAGACGGAGGTGTGCCCAATATGCCTACGCCTTGGCAAAGAGGGAACATATAGCACATACCTTGACAATGTAGGCTCCCGCGGACTGACACCCCTCCCCACCTGCACACACAGTAACATGGGTGGCACACAAACACGACTACCTGTAAATTGTGATTTATAGGTGGCCCACTGTGGAATCCTACATAGGCAGCCCTCAAACACTGTACACGCAACAGCCATTGGAACATGGAAATGTCAACACCTGAACAGTAGATGCGCCTATCAGCATCTGTCGGTGCTGTGTGTATAGGTTCTCAGGTACATCGGTAGGTACACGCCCGATTGTCAGAGGCAAAACACCAAACGGGGCAAACAGTGACTCCCGTCACCACAACATCGAGTAAGCAACTGTCGCTTACTGGAGCAGAGGCAATCATGGAAGCACATGTGTGTAAGCACTGTCCTACACTCACTCATCACGGATTCCCCGCTGCATTACTGAGGGGCTCCACAAAATGTAATCATGGATGTTGTGTCAAAGCAGGGGATGTACCCATGACAGGCATTCATCACCCTGGCATGCTGCATCCACGGTCGTATGAAGTTGTAGCAAATTATCGTGTGTAGCTAATTGTGATATACATACCCAATGCCGGAGTACAGTCAGTAAACATCACATGGACATACCATTAACTGGACTCATCAATTTGTAAACTAATGGAGTTATCCATGTGAGTGTAGTGTGGAGTAACTGCTGTAGTGTACTGCACATACAAAATGACATAATACGTATACAACCCCCAGATGTCTAAGTGGTACATGCAGTGACTGTCGTGCATGTTCCTGGTCCCACGTCCTGCAAGGGAAGTAAAGTAATCCCGATGGCAAAGGGTAATGCATTCCAGATGCAGGTCATCAGAATATGTGTAGCACACGTTAGCGGGAATAAGCGTTGCCCACAGCTGGTAAGCAATGTTTAAATACGACTATACGGATATGGGCGAAACAGGGCTAAGTGTCACCGACTACTGTGCAGATCGCGGTCAATGATGTACAGAACAGGTGAAACCAGCATTAGTTGCCCCTGAACAAATAGCGCCTGCTCTGAAGGGTAAAACGACCACTGCCAGGAGTGGAACAGGCATTCATGTATACAATCACCCAACACTATTGCTAGGCAAGATGTACATATGGTAGGGTTGCCACAGTTCAAATGACCAATGTGGGGCATACGCCAGATGTCTGCAGGATGACACATACACCTGGCCAGTACAAAAACCAGAATGTCACTGTTTTGCATAGAGAAAAAGCTTATTCTAGTAATGGTCGCAGGTACGTGTTCCGTGACTGTAACATGTAGGTGGGTCAGATACAGAATGATTGTTTTATGCAACTATGACATAAACTATAGGGAATATGTTTGTCCCAAAGTCGTAGGACATTTGCTATGTTCACAAATATTTTGCAGGACACAACTGCACAAAGAGGGACTGCCCCTTGCAAAGTGGGATGGGAGGTAATCTTAACCTATGGCAGGTGTGTAATGTGACAGGTACAGACACAAACGTGCGGAGTCCAGGAAACACAGTATACACTGACAAACACACAATGATAGGCATAGCGTGCCTGTCACCACCCCTGTCTGAGATATGTATATATATATATATATATATATATATATATATATATATATATATATATATATATATATATATATACACACATATATAATACAGATAGAAAGGGTGATAGTGTGATATATGTTGATATATAAGGGGTCACTGACATCTGCAAATATATAGATAGGTCGATGACATTCAAAACACCTTCGATGTACAAATAAATAGGATACCACCAACTATGGAATGTGTCACACACCAACATGCGTAACCAGGAGGCTGAAAGACAGAAAGAACACAGTACTGGAACAGTTGAACTGTGAGCAATATGACGATAGTAAGGACATGTAGTCACCGCTGCCGGAGGTGCGTTCCACGTAGGTACCATGTACAACTGTGGTTGTGAGTGATGTAGCCTGTGTATGTGTGTGTTGAGGGTGCCATGTGTGTTCCTGTGTGACTAAAGTGTGTGTGTGTGTGTGTGTGTGTGTGTGTGTGTGTGTGTGTGTGTGTGTGTGTGTGTCCGCATCATGTGTCTGTAGGTGGCAACTCGGAGGTAGATGATTACGGTAGGTGTGGGTATAGCTAGCCATAGGCATGCGGTAAACACCTGTCCCACATTGGGAGGGACAGCCCCCCCCCCGGGTAGGTGTGTCCTGACATGAAACATTACAAAGGGCAACTGTCCGAGAGTTTAGGACATTAGTATGTCCCAAATATTATGCAATAGTTGCAGGAAATACTCATGCCTGTATGTAAGAAACGGAACTGTTACATGCAAACCAATAAGTAGTTAAGGACCAAGAACAATTGGTATGTAATGAGGATAAAAGTATGTGCTATCCTGTGTACTGACCTTGGCCATATGTCAGCCTGTAAACACCACTGTGTGACCTGCAAGTGTCCAACTATGGCCATATGAAAAGGTGGCAAGCCATGTCACAGAGGGTCTGACACCAACATCACTGCAATGACTGCAAATATTTGTGACAGACATACACGGGATAGCGGTCATTTACAAATATCCCTGCACATATCGCCATACATCCGGAGGTATGGAAGTATCAACCTCACCTGCATACCATATAGAAACCAATTAACAACAGCCTGAATTAAATTCCCATAACAGAAGTCTATTAAGTGATAGCACTGTAATTAGGGAAGGGGCCCACACACACATATATATGGACTACGTAGAAATGCAAGCCCCACAAAACCGTATATACTACATACACCCGCCTACATCCCCCACACTGGAAACAATAGCAATACAGACCGTAACCACAGCCCAAACATCTAGTTAGTCAATTACATCTGCTGAACCGTTAACATACCTTGTGAGAGACACATTTAAAGGCGCCATGCAAAATTGTATCCGTCATATAACGGAACAAACAGCGATGTTACAGGTGTTTGCAATAGTCCTTTATCAGATGGGTGGGGTGACAGGTACAGTCACAGGTAGAACCACATACTCAAGCCGTCACACACAACCCATGGGGGACATGACTCCAAAATAGACTTGGTTCTACACATAGCAGTTGCAATTACACACAACAAAACACAATACAGGCCGTCTCCCTGAAGGCAGGGCAAATGGCCAATGCCCAAGTGGAGAATTCAATTATACCCACTGTTGCTATGTAATTGGTGAAGGGAGTAGCTGCACAGCTGAAGTGCACGTAATTAGTCACACCAGACCACCAAATGGCGGCAGTAAACCACATGTTGCAGGTATAGACGTATATAAGGATGACTTGCCAGATATGCAACCTGTATGCTCATACCGTAAAACAGTTTAAAGAGTGAGATAGAGATGAAATACCAGAATGATATCAAGGTATGTAGAACACTAACTGTATGTATAGTATGTTCTGTATTAAGTTATGTCAGTGTATGCATAGCCTGGTTTGCAGTAATTAAAAGTATCCGCCATGCATAAAGTGGGGAATGGAATTTATGTAGTGATGTCTTGCTGATCATACTAATGCTTGTAGAAGTTGTGCGTCCAGTAGTGGGCCACAAGGTAAACAGCACAGACACCACAAGGGATGCAACATGACGGCTTTAAACAGAACAATGTCATATGACCCGCTGTCAGTGGCAGGGTATGTCCAATAATTATGTGCCATAGCAGGGGATAGTATATGTGGATATACTGTAACAGTACGCATGTGTATGGGCATATAACATCAATGACATGTCTAAGGTGGACCCTCTGTGCAAGTATGCTTTGAATTATGGGATACCATGCAAAACATGTGCAATGTATAGTACAGTTGATTGATATGTCAGATATGCTACACAGGAGAACAGGCATATGATGCATAACAAAGGTATCATATAGTGATTTGAGTAGTATGTAATTAATTTATGTTTAAACAGTTATGATGAAATAAATAATGTGATCCACTCTGTGCATTTGAAAAGAATGCAAACATTACTCCCATACTAGAATAGCAGAAGAGATGTGACAGACAAACATGAACATGATTGGCATGTACAATAACAGGATACATATGGCCTGTAGTCACGGGACATTGTAATAGCGTGACAGCTAATCTAACTGGAAGGGCTATTCCAGTAACCATGCACAAAGGACATGCAATAGCTCCACAGGTTCATAGTGGGGTACCATGCAGTCTGGCAAGTCTATGTGTAACAACAACTACAGTGTGCACACCAGTGGCACTTCTCTAGGGTAGTGTCCTGTGAACAGAAGAGCCATGTGTAACCTGCATCTCTGCACAGTACAGCCACTGCAGTGATCCCTGGTGAACATGTGTCCACCATCCACCAAGTGAGGTATCACATGAGCACTGCTACTGACTGTCCATGCGTGATGTACATAGGAATCATGTCCCAAAGCATGGTGAGTGTCCGGTCTGGGAATGCAACCCCCAAGCACATGCCACACACTGTCGCTTGTGTGCACATATCCATGAGCATCATGCTCATAGTGGCTATTGTTTATGTCATGTATGCGAAGTATATCCATTAACATATTTGCAGACATGGGCCCTGTCTTTGCAGTAGAGGTCACCCCTGATTATGTAGTCCGCAAATGTGTACAGACATGGTGTCTGTACATAAGCCACAAACTTTAACTGTCGTAGCTCAATAAACGTCATGGCGTTTTAATGTTGAGTTATGTAAAGCTGTTGTGTAAGGTACACCCTAAGCGGGGTGTTGTACCCATGGATGTGTGTATAAGTCCGGTTTTCAAAGGTACAGTGGATGCCTATGTACCAGCTACACACCCAGTACAGACATGTGTGGACACGTAGAAGGATATCCACGCCACAGTGGCAATGTGGTAATCACAGGAGTGTGTGCGACATACATGTGTCTTACAAACACGTACAATGCGACATGTATGTAGGGGACTAACACCTATGTGATAACCAGTGGGTGGATGGTGTACTGCAAAGGTGATGTTCATACCAAGTGTCATGCAGGTAGAGACCATGATGTTCATATCGGTATCTGTCACAGTGACACCCATATGGATGGGGTCTGTATCAGCTGGTGGAGCACCAACGGTGCTGGGTATGCAGTGGTCTGTAAAGCTAGGCAGGGAATTCCCCTCAGTGGTAGCCTGTACCTCAGGGAAGCATATACCGAACATGAGGGCCCCATGACTGAGGACTGTGGTATGCCAAGTGTAACTGGAATGCAGTATGTGATATGGTATGCCACCCTCAGTGTGTGTGTCCTGTCCATTAGCCACTTTGCATAACATCTAGAGACATATGTTGTGATGTGCAGGTGGATGTGTATGTTGTCAATACCAGAATGGAGAACGGTGCTGAATGGCAGCGAGAGGACAATGTAAGCTGTGTGGACCCCCGTGTCGTCATCAACTACTCTGGCGACTGTATGGAAGGTGTTCAACAGGTGTAGGAGGTATGCTGTGGCCCCAACAAGACCAACCCAGCTGGCATCAAAGGACCGGAGCACAACAAAGACTCAACGAATTATGTCCATGATGATGTGCCCTATAGCCGTGCATAACAGTCCAGTGAGGTGTGTAGGGCAATAGTCCCAGTCATGCATTGTGGCACCACTTGTGTGGAGTGTTACTGTCGCTGTGTGCCAGTCAGGGGCCACAATGTCTGGTACAAGGCTATTACTGAATATGATGTCCCAGTGGGGAGACATGCCATTCAGAGGTCTGTGGACATCACAGCCTGGGATTTTGTTGGGTGACAAGGGGCCTGTGTCCTAGGACATATAGAGTGCAGGTCAGTACTGTGTAGGTGTGACCGCAGGTACACCGCAATGTTCCTGCAAGGAATGTGGCCCCGTAGGGAGTGAGAGGGTGTAATGTTAGCATTGAAGCCATCAGACAGCATGTTGCCAACATCATCTGTTACTGTCATGTTCCAGAGTGACAGTTGTATGTGTGAGCAGATGTGGGTATTGCATACGACTACTGACATACCACCATAATGCCTTGTGGTACATCTCGGAATGTGTCGCAGCAATGTGTACATAGCTAGTTATGGAGTATGTGATGAGGGATCCCATGTCCCTACCAAGGCTGACCAGTGAGTTACCCCACCCATGGGAATGTACACCACTGTGCAACAGCCCCCACCTGTTGTTGTAAAGTATGTCCGTGGGACCGCACCCCCAGAGTGTCATCTGTTATCTGGTGTGTACCATCATGGCTCTGTGTGGAATAGCATGAACCATGTTGTCGTGTACATGCTAATGAAGTGCACTGGGGTATGTCTCAGCATTTGCATGTGCATTTTCCACCTGCACGTGTGTCACGACAACAACTACCGCTGTCATTCGACATCTGTAGTAGGTGTTGTAGTACTCGTCTACTGTGTATGCCGTGAAGTGTGTGGTGCCAGTATGTGGCTAACAAGGGTGAGTAGCATATATTCGGATTCCACCAATGAGGGGATAACCCCAGGTGTGGAACAGCAGTCACATGTTGGTAGTGTCCATGTCAAGGATACTGTTGGTCTTGGAGGTGGTGTATGGGTCGAACCAGCCGAGCGGACGTTATGACTCACGCACAGCATACGCCTAATGTGTCGGTACATGTGCAGCTATCACAGTTAAGTGTGGGTTACTGTCAGTCTCACATCAGTAGCAGCAGTAGTTCCGGACACAGTTATATGCACGTGGAGCACCTGTGATGCATTGTGCTAAGTAACCAGCCGGGATGTGTGTACAACATAGTGTAATATGGGGACACCTCAGCCATGGGTGTGCCAGTCCAGATATGTGCCTGAGAGGTACGGTCTGTCTATAACCAGTCATTGCAGGTGTGCTCTGCAGAGCCAAGAGGCAGGTCCCAGTCACTGCAGAGATATTGAAGTGGTGCAGTATCAGGTGTGCCTTGCCTGTGTGCATCACAGAGGATGATGTCAAGCATTGTGTGACATGACCACATGCTTCGCTAGCCAGTTCCTGTTCTGGTGGTGACTGTTATTGGACACTGTGCAAGACATGCAGTATAAAAGCAGCAAGAGTCCAACATGTGATCCATACTCCCAGGGCTGACAGGTGCAGGTCAACTGTGCCACAGTATCATGTTGTTTGACCAGGTCTGTCAAAGTGGACATATACTAGATGTCTGTGGAATGACAGCAGAAGCATGGACAACTGTTGGGAGTGACACAGTCATTCGTAGTACAGTGGTAACAGGTCCGGATGACCACAAAATGCTTCTCAGGGCTTGGACCACACCATCAGGGCTATAACACTGATGGGCTATTGCATGTCCCTGCACACATAGGCTGTGCCCTGAGATACAACTTCAGTCACACAAACATGGAAGATGAGTCACATCATACCTGCTGAGTTGTGGCATGTGTGCATAGGTTATGTTGCAGAACCAGTTACTTGACAGCAGGATATAAGTGACTATTGCCTTGTGTAGCCTGCTGAGTGGAACAGCAGTGTGACCACTGACAGTCACCTATGACAGGTGTGTTGTGTATGTTATGACACCCTATTGGCTGTATGTGATAGGCACACGTGTCTGTGGGCTATAGGTTGGTGTGGTTGTGTTTGGCGATGTGGGCTGCCATTGGTGCCCACACAGAGTATGGAGGGGTACTGTACAAGGTGTCTCTGTATGTGTGGCCTGTGGAGGGGATCATGTGGGACTATGTGATGTGTGGGGTGCGTTGCCAATGTTGCATATCCCCACATGACTGTCAGGTGCAGTCAGGGTTGGTGACAGTATAACCCCCAGCAGGGCTGCATATGTGCATCCCCCACAGGCTGTACTGTTGTATGTTGGGAGGTGTGCATTGACTGTTTACATGAGAATAGCTCTATTGCCACATGTACAACATAGTCATCATAGTGACAGGCAATATCACTGGTACGAGCCAGTTGGACATGCCTGTATATAAGTGGTACATGCCAGGTGGACACGCCGTATAAACCACCATGTCTCACGAGGTATGTGAGTGATGTGTGTACGACAACTGTTGTACTGTAAGCAAGCTGGAAATGTATGGACAGACAGTGTACCTGTGAGGACTGGTGTGAAATGGGTGCTAAACTAAGCAGTAGCTCATAACGTGCGAAGAAGCTCTGAACAAATGCCGAGCATGCCCATACATTACAGATAGGGTGTTGGATAATATCAACCCACAAGTGTTGACGACAGTCATGATTGGTGGCACCGCATCAGAACACTGTCGGGTATGGTCTGCAAGTCCATGAACCATTATCAATGTAGATGTTAGCAGTGCAGATGTATAAGACAGCACGGATGTTCGGCTACAAATGCCTTTGTATGTCACAGGAGTGTTCTACTAGTGGCCTGTTGACAGACTCACAACTACTAAAGGTGCTACAGTGACATGTGCATATCACACAGTGTCAACTACAGTAAACCAGGGTTAATGTGTTGCACCCCATCTGCATTGTAGCCCATACCACACAGACAAATGTCAGCCATCTGTGTATGTGAGGATGTGAATGGCCATGACCTATGGGCAATAGTTGTCACAGTGTTGCGAACAACATATAGAATGGTGTGTGTGTGTGAAGTGTGTGACATATGTGCACATTCTGGTGGATGATATCAGCAATGACACCACTAGGGGAATACCCCCGTACCCATTAAGAAACACCTAGGCTGTGGTCAACATTATGGACACTGAGTTAGGGATGGTGTAGTGCAGTACACCTCCCTGAGCTGGAGATGTCTCCATGGCCCTTTAGGTAGTCATCCGAGGTACCCGTGACATGACAGGGTGGTATCCATGAGCACGGAGATCACTGGACAGGCATACACAGCACCCGTGTGACCAATATTGGAATACACATCACCCTCCAGGGGTAGGTCCCATGCGTGGATGGCCGATACCAGCCTCCACAATACTCACCTCCAGTATGCAGCATGCTATCCACCTTGCATACAGACATATGCCACACTATGCTGTTAGACATGCTACATGTCCATAGCCTGATCTGAAAGACATACGTCATGGACAACCACCGTCCTACGACTGGGATGGCCACATGCTAGACAGATCTCTGTGCCATACCTGTGACATACTCCCGCCATACCATGCTGTCCACATAGCTGCACATATCATCCCTGTCATACATGGTGTGATGGCCATATGGTAGATGTAGTATCAACTATCTGGATCAGTAATGTGTCAGTGATGCCCCTCGCGGTGGAGTAATGGGTGTCGGATACAGCTAGGAAACCCAGCCCATACATGCTATAGCCAATAACCTTACCTGCGAATGACGTCCGACTAGCCATTGTCACATGTCTATCACATGTGCAACACAGGTGATCCGTGGCAGGATGTTGAACAGCTGTACAGTGCAGTGTAGATGTATATGGCAAAACAGATGCATGTACAGGTTTCCATGTGTACTTGGTGCATTGTCACTGCCCAAGTCCAGTAAGGCTGTGTCTGTGTTGATATGTGACATATACACAGCATCAAGGTCAACAGCATTACCGTGGATACATCAGGCATGTGTAGATAGGTAAGAACACCAGTGCAGGCAAACAGACATGCCCACATGAAGACAGACATCACATGCAGTAGGAACACTAATGAGGTGACACACATATATGGGGATGATATCCAATGCATAATGGGTGTTACATGTGTGTGACACATACATGCCAGTCATGTTAGTGTGATGTTGATTTGCAAAGATAACTGTGCAGATGTACTAGAAATGTATGTGCAGCAGTATCACTGTACATGTCTGTAAATGTGACCTGTCACCTTCATCATGTCTTACAGATAATGCCTTGTACATGCCTACCAGCATACAGCCAACAGGAGGATGATGTCATAATCCTGTACCTCCATGAGAACTACGAGGTGTTATTTAGCCATGTGCCACAGCACGCACAGCAGCAGGATGACCTGTGGCAGGATCTTCGCAGGAGGGTCAATGAAATGGACAGCCACAACCGCACCTACTAGCAGGTGCGTAGACACTGCACGGACTTGATACGTCATGCAAAACAGCGTGTCACTGCAATCACCAGGGAACAAGGTGGAACAGGTGGTGGGCCACCAACCCAGCCTCCACTCACACACACAGAGGAGCTACTGGCCAGTCTGGGAACACCCTCGGAACAGCCCCCCCAAACACTAGCTACCATCGTGTAGGTGGGTGTCTCCCAACCAATGAGCCTGGAGTTGCCTGGTAAGCCAGTACTGAACATATGGCCAGTATATCCCATGTACGTGCATGTGTCAGTGTACATCATGTAATGTAACAACATATGCAAGGTATGTGGACACACATGCTTTATGCTACCCTGTGTATGCACCATACCTCTGAACTGGACAGGTATTTGCAGGATGTCCAGATGTCTGCCTCATATTGTCGGTGTGTTCCCCTTAATATATGTCCCTTTCTGACAAATAACTGAGGAATTGAGTCATTAAATGATGGCATACATTTGTGTTTACGACTGCACATTCCGTGTAAAACCCATGTGCATGCAAACCTATTAGTCTAGCAAATTTCTAAGTTTGTAAGAGTAATATGTCACAGTTGTCCCTATATGTCCCCCATCTTAGTAGGCTTTGTCCACATTTATTGTTCTAAGAGGTTGAGAGGTATGGTATGCACACATGTGCTTACTATATGCTATTGTACAGGCGAATGTGTTAACTTGCACTGTGCACCCTGTGGCTGTCATACAGTCATGGATAATGTTCATACTGCTGTGTCACCCTATACAGGTACCTCTGGCGTGCCGCATAGACAAGAGTCTGTTGCAGGTGAGACTGTCATCGGTATCAGGCATGTCAAAGCATAGATCTATTCACCATGTGGCCAGATAATACATGGATATACAGGTCGCATCACCTATTATCCACACAGGCCACCCATGTGCAATATATACAACTGAAATGACACACAGACATGAAACTACAGTATTTGTCATTGCTACATGTGTGTCCAGCTGTGCATACAACGGTGGAGGTGTTCTACAATGGAGGCATATGTCCTATACAGTGGAACAAAATGTGTGGTACACAAACCAGTACCGCACATTGAGCAGTGATATGGGCAGACCACAGGCGTCACCATTGTGTTATATGCCCCTGCAATGGTTTCACACATTGTGATGTTCCATCCGACATGTCTGAGACACGTATCGTTTTGGTTGCAATATTGTCACAATTTCCCATAACCCATACCCCACATACCACACATACACCTGTTGTCTGCATAGCCCTGTGGATGGTGACATATCCAACATCTATGGGTGCATGTCATATGGGACAACACAGACATGTGTGATAGACGGCCATCACATACATGACCAACACATGTGCACACATGGCCATGGGGGATGGCCAGAGACAAGTAGCCACACAGAAGATGGGATGTGGATACACCCTGTCCCACTTTTTCCACACATGGTCCAATTACAGCCATACTAGACTGATTGTACAGGTGATGTGGTGCGCTGCACATCCTAAATGCCTGTGCACAGCTAGTGGAGGTCTCAGTGACGTGTACCTCATAAGATGTGTTGAACATGACGTCTGTGTCATAGTATGATGGTAGTCACCTTTACAGATTCCACTGACAGTGACACCAGGCCACAGATACTGTACTTTTCCCCTGCTGCCTTAGGACATCACCGTTAGCTGTGCACCTTGTGTGCGTGGTACATCAATGTCATGTGTGAAATGGTAACGTGACAGGTCCGCTATGTGTGGACATGGTTGCCAGGCAGCTAACACTCTGTAGTCATCATGCAGGGGTGTCATCTGTATGTCCTCCAGTGACCTGTCACATGACACAGCATGGTTTGGTGTGTATACACCGCAGCATCGTAGGTCACAATCCACAGGTATGTCATGGGTATGCATGCAGTTCTGGATATGCAATGCGTACATAACATGCACTGTTTAGCAATATAGATGCCACATGATGCCATGCAATGACACAGTGTCTGTACATCACACTGTACAGCAATGTAGACGGCTCACAGTCCCCTACCATGCCCATGCACATTTGCTCAACATGCATTCTATCTGTAGGGCATATGGACAACACTGCAATGTGATACCCAGTACGACACTGTACATGTGTCAGGACACCATTGTGTCAGGCATGCATGCATGTTAATGCACACGTCAGCAGATTACATGTCAAGGTCACATCAGCCATGTGTACTGTTATCCTGTTCTGGTCCACATGGTGTATCACGGGGATGCATGCATACTGCCATGATCGTGTGAATTGCATGGATAATGATATGACACCTGCCTGCTGTAGTGTGCATTCCAGGGGGTATGCTTACAAACACTATTGATGTCTGAGCTGCATGCTGTCAGCTGTATCACAAGCATGCTGCATGCCATCTGTCATATCACATGCATGGTGTGTCAGTGTGTATGTGTCAGTGTGTGTTTGTGTGTCGGTGTGTGTGTGTCAGTGTGTGTGTGTGTGTGTGTGTGTGTGTGTGTGTGTGTGTGTGTGTGTGTGTGTGTGTGTGTGTGTGTGTGTGTGTGTGTGTGTGTGTGTGTGTGTCTATTGTAATTTAGAGTCTTTCTTTGCATTCACAGGTGATGTAGGTGCGTTACCCTCCTGCGGTCCATCTGATAGTGTCCCCACAGATGCTATCAGTGATGAACGTATGCACGAGGTACAGGCAGGGATGTCACGGGCGAAATCTGTGCCAACGGTTGCCATCTCAGCTATGTCCCCCTCTTCCCCGCACTCAGGTCAGCTGCAAACAGGAACATGTGGTGGCTACAGAAGGTGTGTCTCCACACCATGGTGGTAGTATACTGACTACAGATGTGCCACACAGACATGTGGCTGGTCCTGCTCATAGGAGGACCTCTTGCAGACATGCACCTGCAGGACATAGCGCAGCAGCTGGGATCACCAGACACATGTTCCAGACTGTAATGGCAGCACAGGCATGTGCCGAATGGCAGAACAGAGAAGGGCAGAGGCTGCAGAGGGCTGCTATCAGTACCCTAAACAACAACATCCAGGCATTGGCAGGTGCTCAACAGCAGCTTGCTGATGTTCTGGACAGGCGATTGGATGACATGGTCAGAATCCTCGACCGTGGCATGGCAATCTGTGAGCGTGAGCTGTCTGTGCTGGAACATCTGGTAGGGTTGAGGCATAGGCCACATGGACATAGGCCAGCTACACCACCTAGTGTAGGTCAACGTGAGCATGCCATCTCACATGGCCGCTCCCATAGTGTTGGTAGCAGTAGCACTGCAGCTGGTGCTGCGCTGTCCACACCAGGTCACAGCAGGCCACGTGGACATGGCCCTGGATGTTCCTGGCAGGGACACAGTTCCAGTGGCCATGTGTCGTCGGTCAGTAGCCATTCTGTACCTCTGCCTGGTAGTGCCCATGCAACCCCTGGAAGGCACAGGACACATGGCCGTGTCCGGTCACAGTGAGCTGTACAACCTGGTCTGTACAATCTGGAGCTGTCCATAATACCCTTGTGTAGGCCTCACAAATGACAGAACTGTGTGCACACATACACGCACACAGCAAACACAACTGTAGGGCTCCACAACACCCACATGCATACGGAACAGACATGTCCATTCAAATCATTGGCCCTTACCCACACACATGATGTCATCCATTGGTGCAGCCTATGCCCCTGGCAAACAATATCCCCCTGTGCATATGATGAAGCCTGTGTCACATCCCTGTCATCCACACCATCGGTGTAGGGATATGCTCAAATGGTCTGATGCACAGGGTGAACAGAATAGTGAGAGGTGTATCTAACATTACTTGTGTATGCATATTGAGGGATGTGTATGTTGCATTGGTTGTGTGTGAATACTGAGTGCAGGGATATGCTCAAATGGTCTGATGCACAGGGTGAACAGAATAGTGAGAGGTGTATCTAACATTACTTGTGTATGCATATTGAGGGATGTGTATGTTGCATTGTTCGTGTGTGAATACTGAGAGATGTGTATGTGACATCAGTGGTGTACTGTCGACATGCACCAGTCATACCATGTAGTCCAGGTGCAGCATGCATTGTGATATGTTCACAGTATGTGTCTCAGTTACAACAGTAACAGCATGTTGGTAATGATGCCCTGGTTCCTTCCTATGGTGTACTGGCATGTGCCTACAGGTAGCAGTGTTTGCAGTCCCCCATGTGTAACTGTGGAGTACTTACAGGCATGTATGGCAATATCAGCATGCTAAATGTACCCTCAACCTGACTGTTGGAAAGTCGAACATGACACAGATGTCTGCACATATACTGCACCTGAAGCATTTGGTCAGTTGAACAGGCTACAGCAGACAGAGATGTGACATACATACCGGGAAACATTACAGGTATGTTGACATGGTGCAGGGGTTGTACACAGCGGTCTGGCCAATGATGACGTTGGAGGCCACTTGATAGCATGAGACCACACTGTGTAGCAGTAATACCCTGTCATAGTACAGGAACATGGCCGCATTCATGGGGTCTACAGCACTATAACACACACCCCATAGTGTTGAGGTGTGGACCCTTGCCTATGTGGTCATCACCCTCGCAGTACTTTGCACCCACACAACGTGGCACAGAGAAGGAACATGTACAGGTAGCCAGTACGGCTGGGACCGATGGCATCAACAGTGTAGTAGACTGCATCACCATGAGGGGTTAGTCACCATGAGGGGTTAGTGATCCTGTTTCCACTGTATGGTAGCATACACCCTCACACCAAGCACCAGACAGCCATACATACATACATACACACACACACTGTGGTGACCAGATATGTGTGCACGGATAGCCGATGTGTGTGGTGCACCACACCTGCCGATGTCATGCTTTCCACACTGCAGTATGTACAGATCTCTACAACGGTATACAGGGATGTGTAACAACTGGGACGTAGTCGCCACCATATGTGGCATGTGTGGTCACACAAGCGGACACACATGGCAGTGCTGCTAATGATACACCTGTCATATGATGAGACGTTTGATAGACATGCAGTGGTAATGTCCGCAGTATGTGTACCAATGCTATGTCTGGCAATTGTGTGGCTATATGCACACGGGAGGATGCCAGTGTTACAGGTGTCACATGATATACAGTTGGTAACACCTGACCGCTTTGTATGCGTTATGTCATCACCGTCAAGTAACAGTGACATAGCGTACTGTTTGCACATGGCATGGTAGGATGGCATGTGACACACCTGTGAGCCATTCCTGGCACACATACATCTACACAGGTGGATCACCACTTTAAGTACACGCATCCCTCCATACGTGATGTACAACCAACCGTACTGTCTGTATGTCACCATATACAGGTGTCAATGATGGGGCTGTATTGTGACTGCATGTTGTAGTTAGGCGCAGCTGTGTTACAGACATCGGCCACTGCACATGCATGGTTGCTGCATGCACAGTACAGACTGTACATGTGCATTGGTCCTACATGTGTCTCCTGTAGCCATGTTTGTATGCATTGCTACTGGTGGACATGTGTGTTGACATACACAACACATGGACTGTGGTATGATATCATGGGTGTCATGGGTGACTACTACAGGGGAATGTGTCCTCGGTCAACATTGCTACCTCCTGTACTGTGAGCATTCAACAGACATGGACCCACTTTCCATTTGTGTGCATACGATTGCTTAGGCCACTGCTCTGCATGGGGGACAGCAAAGGCTAAGCTATGTACATATGCATTGTGTGTGTGGTCCATGCACACATCTACTACAATCACATGTATGAGATATCCAAACATGTGTGTTCGTTGGTGTACAGCAACACTCATCTGTCACAGCTGTGTAAGACCCGGGGCCCCTAGTATGTCTTGAGCTGACCTGGTCATGTATAGTGGTATAATTGCAATGCATAACACCTGTTGGAACCCTGTCAGTACATGTGTACTCTGCACAGTTGCTGTAGACCTCTGTACAGTCCACTGGTCATGTGTCACACGGTGTTGTGGTAATGTATGGCTGTGTATTGCTGCAGCAACAACATGGTGATGTCTCGAGTGCTACAGTGTAGACTGCAGTGTGTACGTCTGTGATCTGCACCTGTGACAGCTGTGATGGCAGCTGAGTGTGTACTGGTCACTGCATGTGTGTGACCGCCATGTGCGTGGGGACAGTTATACCTTACTATGCCCTTCCATGTTTAGACTCCGTCTGCATGCAGGACGGCCCACCCTTAGGTGGGGACAGTTATACCTTACTGTGCCCTTCCGTGTTTAGACTCCATCTGCATGCAATACGGCCCTTTGCAACTGCTAAGTGTGTGAGCATGCCCAGTACACTGTTGTGTAGATGGACACACATGACAGTCCAAACTGAGCCCTTGCATGTTGAGACTCCGTCTGCATGCAAGACGGTCCTTTGCAACTGCTAAGTGTGTGAGCATGCCCAGTACACCGTTGTGTAGATCGACACACAGTACAGTCCGAACGGACGTGTATTACTAAGCGTGTGGCCATGGCCAGTGACACCTTGTGTCGGTGATGTCCCTCTGTGCATGGGCATGGCCGTTGACATCCTGTATAGCCATGGTGGTCATCCAGGCAACAGATGTCCATTTTCAACATCATGATGGATGCCTACCGAGTACACACTGGTCGACTATTTTGAAGGGTGTACTGTCAGTGGCGCATCCAGTGTCTATGTCTTGTTGTTGTGGTGCTCCGTAAATCTTACGTTGCCCCAATCACACCACTGCCGTGTGTTTGTCTACGTCTACTGTGGGACAGTAATATGTCTGTATGCTTTCAGACTGATCGCTCTCTATACAATCCCTGTCGGCTTCCTTGTCAGTGTGGATGATGACACGCACCTAGAAATATGCCTCTGGGACTGCTGCGTTTAGTAATCTTGGTAGCGCGTTCTGTAAATGCGTCATGCTGTAGTGGGATAGAGTAGTTAGGTGTATGTTCGACTCCCAGCCCTGCCAAGTGTGTGTGTGTGTGTGTGTGTGTGTGTGTGTGTGTGTGTGTTTGCGTGCATGCTCCCATCCAACTGGGGACTCAGTCTTGCTTTTAGACGCCTCACACCACAGATATTTCCTACCAATGTCTTTGCCTTTGCGGATGAAGACACGCGCCTAGATGTATGCCTCTGGGACTGCTGTGTTTAGTAATCTCAGTAGCGCATTCTGTAAATGCGTCATGCTGTAGTGTGATAGGGTAGTTAGGTGTATGTTCGACTCCCAGCCCTGCCAAGTGTGTGTGTGTGTGTGTGTGTGTGCATGCTCCTATCCACCTGGGGACTCAGTCTTGCTTTTAGACACCTCACACCACAGATATTTCCTACCGACGTCTTTGCCTTTGCGGATGATGACACGTGCCTAGATGTATGCCTCTGGGACTGCTGTGTTTAATAATCTCGGTAGCGCTTTCTGTAAATGCGTCATGCTGTAGTGTGATAGGGTAGTTAGGTGTATGTTCGACTCCCAGCCCTGCCAAGTGTGTGTGTGTGTGTGTGTGTGTGTGTGTGTGTGTGTGTGTGTGTGTGTGTGTGTGTGTGTGTGTGTGTGTGTGTGTGTGTGTGTGTGTGTGTGTGTGCATGCTCCTATCCACCTGGGGACTCAGTCTTGCTTTTAGACACCTCACACCACAGATATTTCCTACCGACGTCTTTGCCTTTGCGGATGATGACACGTGCCTAGATGTATGCCTCTGGGACTGCTGTGTTTAATAATCTCGGTAGCGCTTTCTGTAAATGCATCATGCTGTAGTGTGATAGGGTCGTTAGGTGTATGTTCGACTCCCAGCCCTGCCAAGTGTGTGTGTGTGTGTGTGTGTGTGTGTGTGTGTGTGTGTGTGTGTGTGTGTGTTTGCACGCATGCTCCCATCCTCCTGGGGACTCAGTCTTGCTTTTAGATGCCTCACACCACAGATATTTCCTACCGACGTCTTTGCCTTTGTGGATGATGACACACACCTGGATGTATGCCTCTGGGACTGCTGTGTTTAGTAATCTCAGTAGCGTTCTGTAAATGTGTCATGCTGTAGTGTGATAGGGTAGTTAGGTGCATGTTCGACTCCCAGCCCTGCCAAGTGTGTGTGTGTGTGTGTGTGTGTGTGTGTGTGTGTGTGTGTGTATGTGTTTGCGCGCATGCTCCCGTCCACCTGGGGACTTAGTCTTGCTTTTAGACACCTCACACCACAGATATTTCCTACCGACGTCTTTGCCTTTGCGGATGATGACACGCGCCTAGATGTATGCCTCTGGGACTGCTGTGTTTAGTAATCTCGTTAGTGTGTTCTGCAAATGCGTCATGCTGTAGTGTGATAGGGTAGTTAGGTGTATGTTCGACTCCCAGCCCTGCCACGTGTGTGTGTGTGTGTGTGTGTTTCCAGCTGCATGACAACAGTACATTGCTTTTACAGTATTCACTCTCCATAACATCCGTGCGGCGTCTTTGCCTTTGATGCTGCTGTCTGCAGGCTAGACGTATGCCTGTGTGAATCCTGTGATCTACTAATCATGGTAGCACGTTCTGTAACTGCTGCTCCCAACCCTGCCACGTGTGTGTGTGTGTGTGTGTGTGTGTGTGTGTATATGTATCTATCTACATATGTATATATATATATATATATATATATATATATATATATATATATATATATATATATTGTATATAGATATGTATGTTGGGACTATCACTCTTGAATGTGCTGCATTATCTGCACGTGATCACCTTGGATGTATGTACATCTGCTATGGCTCTGTGATAGTGCACATACTGTGTGCTGCAGTGATCATGGGTTATACTTGTGTAGTGACTGGTTATTGTGTTGCTGGTTATTACACGGGCATTGGAAACAATGTTAGTTCAGCAACTTTCAATGGTCGTATGCACATCTCGGCAACAGTCAGCAGTGGTTATTACATTGGAGGGTGAGTGTGGCTCATATCCGTATGTAGTAACTGACAATTCTATGCAACTCAGGTTAACATTACAGACTCACGTTTATCCACAGGTTGTGGTACAGATCCCAGGACTGTATGTGTATACATTGACAGGTGCAGGACTGGGTTGTGTTGGATGCATGGAGGGGTGTCCATGGCCAGTAATGTTGATCTCTGCAGCCTAGCAGGTATGGTCTGTGACTGTCCCACAACCTCCTGTATATGGCTGACACATGCTGTACCTGTGTATATGCAGACACACACACTTACCACAGACAGCTAGGGCTATCACATACACAAACCCATTGCATCACCATTGGGCCATGCAATAACCATTGTCCCTCACACACACACACTTACGTGTACATTGGATGGCTCAATGACAGCTCTGGAAATGTAACACCACACCCTGTGCATATGATATCACCTGTGCCACCACCTGTGATGTGTAACATTGATGCAGGATCAGACTAACCTGGTGCTGATGCACACAGTGGCTTTATTCCACTGTATTGATGTCAGCATGCTGTTAACACAAAGTGTGTTACTTGCAGGCATGATGCATTGCAGCTATGACCATCAATGTAGCATAGTTTACAGCACTGTTAATTCTGATGATGTATTCTCCATCCATGTGCCATTTCACTGATGTGTGTAGTATTGTCAGCTTGTGTGTCTGAGTGTGCAGTACGTGTGTGATGTGTGTAGTACACATGTATACATGCTTACAAATGCATACACTGACATACATGACATTACACGGGCTTCACCATTCATACACTAGCTTACTAGTTCTTCCACATGTGCACACGAGCCAACACGCGTGCACACATGCTTACTCAGGCTTACTGGCGCGCACGGGCTCAGACACACTGTGGGCAGGTTTGCAGGTCACATCGGTGGTATCCATGGCATACACCATCAGTCTCCTGACGTTCCCTAGGATAGCTCATAACACGCCTCTTCCACTGAGTTCTGACAGCAAACATGTGACACTGCTCCGGTGAGATTACAGTGTTTTATACATACACATTCATGTTATCACCTATCTTCTACTCTAATAGTCCCCTCATCCTACACTACACTGTAGAGGCTTGGCCCATATGGCATGACATGTTGTGATTCACTATCCTCAGCCTCACTTGCATCAGATTGCCTACAAATGCTTCGTTACATCTCTGACAGAACGCTTCCACACATAACAACCAGTACGCAGTAGCCATCTTGTCTCCAGCTTGCCATTCATCTGCATGGCGTACTAACATCTAACTAAACCTACATTTTGTATGTATATTATACATATTTGACTTGTTGTGAAGCGCAGTGCGTTCTCATGGTGCTGCGCTATGCTTCCACACTGGAGATCGGGGGAGGACTTCTATTTTATTGATATCCAATGGACAAAGCTGCCACTGGCCTTGGACTTCGACATTGGCATGCTTCTTTGACTGTATTCATACTGTATTTGCAGCTGTCATTGCTCCATTTAGCAATGTGCAGAACATTAGTCGCCTAACATCCGGTTACATTTCTGGACATAACTCTGCTCTTGCACGGACAGCTTACTGTTTCATGTATCGCGTATTTACATAATTTGCATAGCTTTCACATACAAATGGGGTATGTTGCAAATCCCAACATTGTCCGTGCAATGTTTGTGTTACGGGCGGTCTTGCACGCCCCTACGGGTGTTTGCTGAATAGCCTGGCAGTCATCTTTCCTTGCTGTACTCTCAGTCAACTCATACACGCCGGAGGCTTCGTGTATCATGGCCTAGGCTTTGCTGTGTGCTATGTCAATTTGTGGTGTATGCATGGCTGTGGGTATGTCCCACTGTCATCATTGTAAAAGGTGACAGCCCTATAGGTACTTCATGTAGACTGCTGTGTCATTTGACATGTCAGAACATACCTGCGTCCAATACTGAACTTCCTACTGCACCGCTTTTCATACCTTCTGAGTTATCTTGCAGTTGATAATGCTGTTTCCTCAGACATGTATCTGTTTCTGATCATACCTCTCAACCTCCTAGAGCAAAACATCTGTTCAAACCCTAACATGATGGGGGGACAAATAGGGGCAGATTTAAAATATTGCTCTTACAAACGTAAATATTTGACAGTATAATAGGTTTTGCATTAGTATGACTTTTCTGAAGGATTTGGGGTCTTAAACTCAAATGTTTGTCATTATTTAATGACTTCAGTTCTCAGGTATTTGCCAGACAGGTACAGATTGTAAGAGGAACACACCAAACATATGAGGCAAACATCTGCACATTCTGCGAGACTGTACAGTTGCGAGGTATGTTTCTGATACAGGATATCAATTTTCTTACACCAATACACACAATATATGGCGCCATCACAGGCCAGATGCCATTACATTCCTATTGCAGGACACACCCACCCAGAGGGTTGTATTCCTCACACAGGCCAACAGGTGCTTATCCACACTAATTATCTATCATGTACCTTATGTGTACGCTAGCTTTCCATCAGTGGCAGAGCTCACGTACGAGTATGGGGGACTGGACACTGTATCGGTGACACTGCATGACACCCTGAGGGACACATGTCTTTTGAGTCTATTAACCTTCCACATTGACTTTCACAGGGCATACATTGTCATTCACATTTGTCAAAATACATGCTTTTGACTTGTACATGTTTTGTCATTTGTCCTGACGTCTTTCTTCTCACCTGTCCACCTAGTATCACTAGTTCTGTACATTTATTTAGGACGGGTTACCTTCATACCTCTCACCTGTACACATTATGGGTAAATGCTCCGAGGTTTGACCTATGATTTTGTTACATTTGTCATAATAATGTGCCTTTCTGGTAGATTGCTGTCAAGGCATGACGGACTGTGAGGTTAGGTAATAATGACTGACATTTCTATTTCATGATTACTAACCCTCATAACATTTGTATTCCTGACTATGCCATTATTCTATCAACGTTCTGACTTTGTCTGGGGTATATTTAATATAGTCCCTATTTGTATTTCATGTACTATGCCTTAGTCCAGCTGTCTTATTCTGAAAGTTTGGCAGGTATGGTTACCATCTTGGTCGTACGCATGTCCATCCATGATAATCGCCTACATGACACTGATATAGGTCCCTACATCTTCTCCCAATAGTTTACACAATATCCAGTAGATGGGTTGCACCTTTTTGGAGAATATAGGCGTGTGCTATACCCACATAGGTATATTGATCACTCCCATGGGGCATACCTAATATATCTGTGCCAACCAACACCTAGGCACATTTCTGCATACCCATGATTCCCATACCTGACACCCTTCCGCAGTACTCATTAGACATGTTTAATGTGAGCGATAATAAAGTATGAAGTCACTTCTGAGCACTCCCTACTCTCCAGATATCAGGTTGTACGTCATACATTCTATCGACCCATGTGTTATTACCCTTGCACCTGCTACTGTTGCATGTACAGCTATATCGTAGTTGCAGCTGTGATGTCTTTTGCATGAATGATGGTTCGCACTTCGTACGGGATCAATTTTTGGGGTCCTGCAAAGGACACCTATATTCATGTTTAACGTGTAGAACTTGCAGGCCCTGTCACACTGGTACTTTCTGGGCAATGGTTTGGAAAGCAGCAGTGTATTCACCTTTCATGCATGTCTGTCTGTCTATCCATAACAGCTATACCGTGACCTATTTATGTACATGAGTTATATGTGCAGGGACATATGTTTGTTGTGTATATATCTATTCATGTATCGTGTGTGTATAGATATATATATGTACATATAGACATATGTCTGTACATTCCCATTTCATAATTTGCTTTGGTTTAAGTCTGTGGATATATGTGTATATATATATCCATATCATACCTTTCAACTGTACAGATTTTCGCTGCATGTACAGCTGTTTGCCTCTTATCTTTGGTCCATTTTTCATAACCTTGTGTCTATCTGGCAATTTAGTGGCATATCATTAAAGAATGACGTTAGTAAATAATGGCAAACATTTCAGGTTATGGCTTCATACCCTTCAGAGAATCCATGCTAGTGACACACCTGTTATTCTATCCACTTTCTATGTTTGTTAAGGCAATATCTGGGGATTGTCCCTATTTGTACCAGTTGTTTTCATGGCTTTGTCCGGTTTCATACTTTACAGGATTAACAGGTATGAGCCATGTACATATAACGTGGAGAAAACAGCATTCATTTGCTATGCTGTGAGTGGATTACACACGCGCAGGCGCACTTGTATATCCTTATTTTGGGTTACATATGTTTCATAGGTATCTGTGCTTACGTGGCCTTTCATAATTCTGACCGTAACAGTTACATATCTGTATTCCGGTTTACGGACTCCTGCGAAACACACATTCATCTTTACATATTTAAATGTGTGTACAGCACAAACACATTCATTACACTTTAAATTTATATGTGCAGTAGTCGTAGGTCAACCGGGACTGCATTCACGTTGGCCGGATACCGGAACCACTATTCTATTGGTGTTCTGCCTCATTGATATGCATACCCATAGTACTTAGCTACATCAACATATGCCTCACTGCTTCACCTACAACACAGGCATCCATTCTCCTGCTGGGAAAAACGCGGTACTACATATTACACATTCCCTATTGCCTATTGCTGTGGATCCCAGCTGCATTGTTAATCACTCCAAGGATATGCAGAACACCAAGGCATATAGTCCTGGCACATACAGGTCTTTGATTATCAGGGTGTTCATGTAGTGATCTGGGTTTAGGCTTGTCCGCCTGGTGAATGGAACTTCCCTGGCCGAGTTCAAATGTCAGACGAAGCATATGGACAGGGAGTTTCTCCCTATTATGAATTTTTACCTGTGTTTATAGACACAGGTGTTTGGGCACCTGTCAGCAGCTTATTCTGTTGGCAATAGGTGGGGTTGTTACAGTCCATAATACACTGTGAGGGGTGTTCCCATTCACATTTGACTATTACCTGTATACAGTCATATGGGGATTATTATTTTGGACATGATGTGACTGCAGGTATGCAGTTGTACATTACACAAATGTGAAGGGTTGTTACAGTAAATATGTAAGGACTATACCTCTCAACCTCTTAGAGCACCAAATCTGCGCAAAACCTACACGATGGGGGGACAAATAGGGACACATTTTAACGATTGCTCTTACTAGCTTAGAATGTTTAGGTTTTTCATTAGCATGATTTTTCTGAAGGATGTGGAGTATTAAACTCAAGATATTTCTCATTATTTAGTGACGTCAATCCTCAGCTATTTACCAGACTGGTGCAGATCGTTGGAGGCACACAACAACAATTTGAGGCAAACCTCTGGTCATTCTGCGAATATCTGGACAGTTGAGTGGTATGGTAAGGACCTCTGTAATATGCTGTTGTGTTCTGGCACAGCAGTAGCTCAGCATTAAAGACTGCAGTCAGAACGTGCTGACAGACAGTTGGGTTTCAGACTTCATACTCCGGACATTAATGCCAATGTGCAAACTGTTATTCTATCATATTTCTATGTTTCTAAGAGCTATCTTTACAAATTGTCCCTGTTTTTGGACCTTTGTCTCACTTGTATTCACGGCTCTGTCCAGATATCTTGCTCACACAGGTTGACAGGTATGGTCGGTCACGCCTGCACACAGTCAGTGTCCCTCACACTTGATCAGGGTTAACCTGTTTACGTCAGTGTCTTCCTCACCCTCATGCTGTTTGCCACTATGTGAATGTGTGCATTATATTCTCCCTCCTATTCATGTCGGGACATGTGCATCACGGGAAGGTGTTTTATCCAGGGTAGTAGGTTATGCATGCCCACTTAGGGCTGGACAGTGTCATGGACCTCCACTGCACATTCTGACTTGTGTCCAGAAATCTACAGGATTGGACATCACGTCATCATACCCATTCTACTATTTATACAGGTTGGTTATCCCATGAGGGATATCCCAAAAATTGGACAAGACCAAAACAAGTCAGATACCGAAGATATTTGTGGCTTTACAAAAATGTGCAGGGGGTTTTACATGCAGAGGATACATGGTTTGCAATCCTGACACTGCCTAGGGTGACAATATCTACTACATATGCGTAGGGGTCACTGTGTGTAGCTGTGTCTGCAATGAACCAGTGGACCAAGTACGGCTGGATTTGGTGGACGTTCTGGTATGGAGACAGGTTGTGTGGTGTGGAGGGTATGCTGTGTAGGCCATTATGCATCCAGGTGTGTTGCGTTTGTTATGGCCAGTTCCATCTGGACCCATCTGTGGGTATGTGATGGTGACATATCTATACATTTGCCTCGCACATTTCCATATTCATATGATTGTGGGATTGTGTTCTACACTATGGCCTGTCTGCTTGTCTTGCAGCTGTTTCTACATGTGGTTGTATTTCTTTCCACTTCACCAGCTGCCCCCTCGTACACTTCCGGTTCACCTTTTCTGCATACGACACAGTATCGCCTTTGAGGATTTTACCATTAACCACCCACCCCTCACACGCAAATTCATCACACCCCATAAAGCACTACTTTGGTTGTTGGCCCATGACATGGCCAGAGTAACACACTGACTACCCTACATGTGTCAGGTACCTTTATGGTTGTGTGGACTACCCTGCCATGTATGCTTTCCACATGCTATACCTCACGCACATAGGTACATGCCCATACTTCACTTTCATTACTTGGTTGGTATATCCGGGTACTACCCGTTCGACTGTGTCACATACATGTTCGGATTATACCCCTGACTTCCGGATTTTTCCAGCCTGTTGTACTCATTGGTAGGATGGCACCTTTTCCCATGTCCAAGCTATTCCTTACACATGTCTGACTGTTGTGGACAATGCCTACCCACAGTCGACGGTTGTGTTTCTACCTTTTCAATTGGCCACAGTGTGACATTTGCGGTGAACACAGCATATTTTACAGGCCGACACATACCCACGGTCAGTTCGGCAGATAGAACTTGCAATTCTTGCCTATATCTAAGCTTATTCTTGTAGCATTTTGGTGTCTTATTCTGTTTCTTATGACATTTATGTAATATACGTTCAGTGAAAAATGTTTAATGCAACTATTACATGACGTCTATGGAATAATTATGTCCTATATTCTCTGGACATTTGCCATTTTTACAAATTTGTGTCAGGACACATCTGCCCACAGAGGGACTGTCGCTCACAAAGTGGGACAGGTGGTAATCTTAGTCGACGGTATGGATCATACTGTTCCTTTCAGCCTACATGTGTCCTTATTGTTATAGCTGTTTATATGCTCCTTCTGTTTCATTTACATGCGTATGCTATTTCCTATCACATTTGGTATGTGAAATACGGACATACCTTTTGTATTTGACTATTACATGCCTTGTGGGATATGATTCGGACATACGGTCACTACATATATCTGCATTTCTTCTCGTGTATTTTGATATGGACACATCTGCACAGCTATGTGCCCTCCCTCACATTATGGGTCAGCTGGTGATCCCCTCCATTGGGCTGGACATACCTACTGGTGGAGCGCTAACATACCATACGTTTCACTTCCACATGGTATAGCTATCAACACTATGTTGGACTACGGGCACACGGTTTTCATGTCATTTATTCAAGGGTAGGGACCCATTATTCCCTTCCGTGCATTTGTGTTTGCTTCTTCATTTTCTGTTCACAGGGACTATCTTGCATGCTTTGCATACGTTTCAGTATCCACGGACACTGATAGGTGCGATTACTATTGCAGGCGGAATATAATATTCAGCAGTTTAGGTTGCTCATCGACAGCCGACATTGACACGCCTCCATGCGTAACTTCGTTACGCCCCATGCACTCGAGCACATTTCCTATGCACGTGGCTGTGGTGGCTGCGCACCTTCATTAATATGCATATGGCGCGACTATTCCATATATACGCCGCACGGTCAGCGCAAGCCTTACACCGGCCTTGCGCCGAGCTTCATGAATCCCGGGGAATATGTTAACAGTGGAGAGTATACAATAAAGTTACATTATATAATAGGTGAACCAAATGAGTAACAAACAATTGCAAAAGATACATTCCGCCATAGAGGAGGAAGGAGTAACATAATTGAAAAAAATAAAATCCATTAACAGTATAGCACAATTAGACATTCACAAATAATATTCACTAATGCTGAAATACACTACTAAAACAGTGGCACTGTATATGCACAGAATATAGATGATCTTATTAACTGCTGTATGGATAACAATTACAGGAACAAATAAAAATAAATATTTAATGGAGAATTAACCATTGTCTCTTAAACTATTTCACTAATTTTGATTGACCATGCAGGTGACTAGACACTTGTTTAACTCTTTCAGCCTGATTATTGCTCTAATTTTGATTTGTAAACAGTTCTATGTGGCAGGCCTAGGACTGAAAAGTTTTTTCACTCATTGTGGTTTTTAATTTAGGCCTATTGAGCATGTTCCCATTGTCTTCAGCAAGCCTTAGTGGGCATGGCAGTTCCCTGAAGGGTAATTTGTTTGACAGAGATGGGAAGCATTCTGGATTTCTAATTTTGTTGATAAGGCAACTGAACTGGAAAGATGCTCCATCATAAGCAGTTAACTAGTGGAGTCACTTAATAAAGTAAGCATGGATCTGCTTATTTGCTAATAAGGCAAATCTGAAAATGTTACTTTCTGTGATTTTCATCATTTGGGTATTGTAGGCAGAATATAGAGTCAATATGGGCAAGCAGTTCTCAAACTTAATAAGAACAATTTTAGAAATAATCTTCCTAGAAACTGGAAACAGACAATATAGATAGGGTTTCATTTATATTTTAAATATGTTATATTTGTTAGTAGTAAAGGTGATGATGGGTCCAGTGTAACCCTTAAATATTTTAGTATGGTGACATTGGGAGTAATATTCCCTTATGCGTTCTGTACATAAGACATTATAACTCTCCAGTGATCTGATACAGGCTGACAGTGGAGTCTACTTGAAGCAGATAATTTATATACATTCTAGGATATTAAAACACTGAAAACTTATTTATGATTATCTATTCTTGATGTATAACAAAATATGTAAAATGAGCATGATGGCATACAAATAAGATATTGGGCAACTAAAATACAAATTGAGGAGAAGGAAGTCAGTTTGAGATCTGGAAAGATAAGGTTCTATCTTGGTGATATTCCAACTATTATTTTTCCAAGTCATTAGATCAATTAATTTTCAGGGTCTGCTCAAAATAAAATATTTATTCCCTAGCTGAAGAGATGGAAATGCTTTCAAGTGAGGTTTAGCAGAGAATTATAGTAGAAAAGTCAATTCAGATATTAGAAGTCCAGATGAGTGATTGAAAGTTACTCCCAACTTATGATAGAACTTGGCAGGACTTGCCACTGCTAACCAACTTTATAGAAGTTAAAATCAATCTTCTTAAAGCCACCCTCAACAAGGAAATATTTCACACAGCCCTTCCTAACACCCTATAGATTTCAGAAAACAGAAAATGTCCGACAATAGATACAATACTGTTTTGAAGTACAGGTACAAAAAACCTGAACAAATCACAGCTATATTAAGACTGGTCTTTATATACCAGTTTTACAGCAGCAATGAACTCTACAGAATATGCATAAAAGAGATGTAGACTACAAGCTTTCTGTATGACATGTGAGGATTAGGAGATTGAATATCTTCTGTACCTGTATCTGTATTTGTATTTTTTATGTTTCTGAAGGGTAATGTTTATGTTTTTTATTTCTAGAAACTCCGTGTTAAGTGGTTCATTTGCACTCCCTAATCACTGTTGTATATCAAAAATAAACAACAAACATGTTTTCTGCTAGCTGTCCTGACAATCAAATGCTATATTAAACAATACTAAGTTTCTTCATGAATTGATAGAACTAGCTAAGTTCAGCAGTTGGTTATGATGCCTAACATAGTTTTACTAACAAATAATATTAAGTACACTAATCCTAGAAATGCTGCCTTAGGATAAAGTCCCAACTTTTCCTTTGTGGGAATGTGAAAATATGAATTAATCTATTTTCCATTTTAATGTAGGATAGCTTGTTGCTCCAAAGTATGTTCCTTCTTTTCTAGTTTTTGAATAATAATACAAGCATGAAACAATAACTTTTATGTAGAATGTGATATTGCAAAATTTTCAAGCATAAAATCCTAATAAAAGTTATTCTAAAGAGTGCCTTCATTTTCAGTCTGACTGAGTGTGAGTTTCTAAAATAAATTGAAATTTAGTAAAAAAAATCTAAAAAAACGAGAGATGAGAATTTACCAATTTTATGTCAGGAGGTAAAGTCTGCGGTATATGATGGTGTCTTTATTTACCTATTTACTGAGTTATGTTTTGCTAAGCAGTTAGCACTACTGGGCATTGTCCACTTTCACAGAGTTCAGTAATTTTATCACTTACAACTGATATGAAAGAAATAAGTCAAATAAATTATTTTTCAATGTTATACAGAAAAAAATGACTTTTTACAAGTGATATGGCTTTTTTTTCTTTGTGGAACATATTTTTTCAATAAATAAATTTATATATATTTATATATATTTTGAAAAAATTCTGTAGCTTTAACAAGTGTCATTGTTGATTGTAATCCACCTTCTCTTTGCAAATAATTACTAATTTTAGGAGGGCTAGAGCAATATTTGAGCCGTAGTCAGGGATGCTCATATCAATCATTGACAGCTGAGAAATGTGTATATTTCCCCCTTATTCACTAACATAATGAAGTGACAGGCAGAGGATAGTTCCTTACTCTGAGTAATGGAAGGTGGGTCAAGCTGTCATGATATTTAATGCATCCTCTTTTGAGATGTAATTTCCCTTTTTTGTTTATTTTTTTCTGTGACTGTAATTTGTAATTGGAGCTTTTCTCCTCAGGTCGCCACTGAAAATGGGCCTTTGGCTTAGTTGGACTAACCCGGTTAACAAAAGGCAATAAATATAAATAAAGATATATATATATATATATATATATATATATATATATATATATATATACATACATACATATATACATGTACATATATGTAAATATTGTATGACCATAAAGCATAGTGTACCATCTTATATCTTAGAGGCTAGCCCTTAAAACTGAAAAATTCTGTACAAAACTTTTACCCTTGCAACTTTTATACTGAGAGTCTTAGCCCACGGACCAGGATTCATAATTCTACATTTACATTTACATTTTCCTTCTATTACAAAATAAATCATTACATGGCACAAAATAACAAAATGACACTGACCTTTCTTAACTTAAACAAATAGTGTCAAGGATTAAACTATTACCTTCATTCATTGTTATTTCTTCCCCTTCCTTCTTGCTTATATCTGTTTTCCCTTATGTTATTGACTGCATGGTCTATGCTCATATTATCCATTTTTCTTGTGTCTGTCCTTTTAGAGAACCCACTTTTCTCTAAGCTCTTTCTGTTTCAAATAACTCACTATATGTAATATGTTTTTCAGCTCAGAAGACATTATATTTAAAGTTCCTTGTTATAGTATTTGAAAAAATACCATTATCAGCCCTAGTAATGCATTATTGTAAAGTGGTTCTTTCAGGTTAAGGGACCATTCAGAAATATGTAGTACTTAGTAAACTCCTAGTTAATACTGTAAAACATCTCCTACTATTTTTTTACCCAACCTAGGCATGGACATGACCTAAAATTTTGTTCCTGCACTCCATTTTGGTCAGCCGTACACACCTTCAACAGATACTCCTGGAATATAGAAACACTTATATACGTTCTTTGAAGCAAAAATCCCACATTTTCTCAGTCTTGTTATTATTTTCATTGCTGCAGATATTACCAATCAATGTTCTTCCATAAATTTGTCTCCCCAGTGACTCCTATCACTCATTCATTAGTTAATGCATTACTACACTTAAATCTTCATGAATGGCTTTATATAATCAGCTAACCAATTTTTACTCCTGCTTCTTGTATTCTGACTTTCAATAGTATTTTATTAGTTCTGGCCCTTTGCAAACCTCTGCAGTATTTTATATGTTCTTGTATAGTTAATATAGTTCTTCTGTTGAACCCCAAAACTCCTTATAATCTTCCTGTGCCCTATAATTCTATACATTTTTTATCAGTTCCAAAAACAAGGGAATAGATTTTACCAAACTCCAGTTTCATAGTATACCTATATCACTTTAATTGAGTTTTACTAGTCCTGTAGGCCATAATTCCATCTTCAAACTAAGAACATTTTAATATTCTCCCATGTCTTTTCCATGTTATAAACTTCCTTTAGGTATGCATTATCCGCAGTTGTCTCTGTGCTTATAACCAAATATTTAATTTATCAACTTTCTTTTGCTCTCCTGCATATGAAATCATCATATACTGCCAGTTGGAGTCATAAGTGGTCAAATGAAATATGTAAACCAGTCACAACTGTACTGCCCTGTGATAGTCAAGTGGGTTTGGTAAGGCTAATCCTTCCTGTTCTCATGGCAGCAATGTTTTACTCCATGAGACCCACAGATCTGTATTATCTCAAATGAATTTTCTAACCCTTTCTCTAACATACATTAGAACCACTTACCAGTACTGAATAAAAAGGCTAGTGCAGGATGTAACATCTGTGCAACAACACACATTTTAATTACCTGTTTTTTACTATCTAGGTCTAGGTTTATAGTCCATATTTTATAATTAATAGTCCCACTTTTACTTCTTCCTAGATTTGTTTCTGTCACTGTGTTTGGTCCTTTGCTACCCTAATGCCTATGTATTTCAATAATGCCACCAGAACACAGGTGTAATCCTGTACCAAGTGGAGTGAGGGGTTGACATAATAGTTAAAATCTCTAACTCAGACATACAAAGTGCAGGATTTGGTTCTGCTCTCTGATTAGTAGCTAAGCTTGTGATAGTACACAAACTGATAGCCTTGTATGAACGCATAACTGGAAAATGTATACTTAGTTTTTCCTCATTAACTTTGTAGCCCATTATCTAAGTGAACATTTTCAACAAGATACCAATTTAGAAAATTATTTTTAGATTTAGTCAGAAATACTATGACATCAGCTTCAAAAAGTGTAATATTTTCTTGTGATTGGTTACACATGACCCTACTAATATTCTATCACCTTATTTTGTGGAACAGTGGTTCTTAGAATATAGCAATTCAGAGGCGAGAAAGTGGGCAGACATTTCTTGTACCTATATATCCTCTTTATTAGTCTTATAAAACTGTCCAGTAATCCACATTTCCTCAATACTAGCACAAAGATTACCAGTAACTTTATCAAAAGCCTTCTTAGTATCTATGCTTAGAATATGCAAGGGGTTCTCCTTTCCCTGTAATTTCTGCTGTATGCATTCATTTTGATTATATAGTCAAAAGTTTGTCTTCCCATAACAAACACCCACTGATCCAAACTAATTAGCTTAGATGAAAACCTTATACATCCAGATGACATAATTGAAACAAATACTTTATAATTATATCTTTGGAAAGAAATTTGCCTATATCACTCCAGATTAGTTGAGTCTTTCTTTTGTTTCAACATTAATGTTATAACTGCTTTTTTCCATGATTTCAGGATTTTTCTCAGATAAGTATTCTATTAAAAAGCACTACCAAGATCTCAATATTTTTTTCTTTCACCTGTTTCCATATTTCACCAGGTACCCCACCGAGATCCAGTGATTTTTTTACGTTTGTTTTCTAAACATTGTTTAATCTCCTTGATCCCAGTGAAAAACATTAATTTTTGTGTGCATAAGTAGGTAATTCTAATTCTTTCATACATTGATTACCTTCTGTGTACCCACCCACCCGCAATCTCTATGCAGTTTCTAAAAAATGTTTTCATTATACTAGTGATTTCTTCTGCTTATTTAATACACTTACTGGTCTCAAGATTTCTGAATTCTACTATAGTCCTTTTCCACTTTCTCCTGTCTTACTTTGTGTGTCAGCACCTTCTGAGCTTTTGTTCTACATTCAGAATACACAGACTGTATTTTGGATTTCTTGTAAAATACTAGAATAATCTTCTGTTTGTCTTTCACTCCTTGAACACTTTTCCATTTGTTCATGTGTCACTTCCCGTTTACTAACCTGCATCTCATGTTACTTAAATTATTAAAGTATAGCCTCTAGCACTCTTTGCTTTACTTCATCTCCTTCTCCCAAAATGTACTTTTAATTTTTTCTCTGCTTTATCCCATTCCAAGTTTAGACCTGAGATGCAGAAAGAATCCAATATGGGTGTTAAGACTTGCAGCTAAAAATGGACTATTTCGTCAATCAGAGGAAATGCAATTCAGAGACATTTTAGCCAAAAAACCATAACTCTACCTTTCCTGGGGATGACTGACATTCCAAATGTATCCTTATTATTTTGTCCTGCCCCTTATGAAATATTGGATGATTTCAGTCCATCAGTAATGGAAGACATTAAAATTTCAGTCTTCTTATTGATCCAAAACTGCATTTTGATGCTAAACCTCAAGTAATATTTAAAATAATAAATATTCCTGGTAGTCTAATGTTTCTCCTGGCTTTCTCTTTAACATTATTTTGAAGTATGGTGCCTCCCATGGCCACACTGCTGTCCTTCTCAAATGTCCCTGATTTCACCACTGCTCTGTTCTTCACAACTCACAAACTCTTGCAATCCATCAATAATGCCAATTATTACGAGTTTCACACTTCTTATAGTTTAGAATGTAGAGAGCCATTAAACCCTCTTCAGTTAGTGTACAGGGTTAAAGCTCTGGAGTGGTAATGTGCTTCTCTCTGTACCAGTGTTGAAGGGTTTGAATCTTTCTTCCTATTTTACTGTCACTTAGTTAAGTGACTAAAGGTAATATGAAGAGCACACACACATGTCTAATTGCATTGCATGGGCCAAAAGTTCTGCCAAAGAGCTGTTTGCATATGCCAAGTGTGAAGAGGTTGAATCCTTTTAAATGTCTTTAGAACAGCATTTAAAGAGCAACCCTGGTTACTAGTGTTCGACCCACCTCATTTATCTTTTATCCTGCAAAATTGTTGCATCTATTGTTTAAGTGCTGTTAGGTTAGGATATAAATAGTATCCTTGGTGTCTGGCATTCACCCCACCCTATGCCATTTGTGATGAAAATAATGTTGTTCTATTAATTTTTTCTATTACATTTTTATGGCTGTAACATCACATTTCAATTTTCATGCTATCTAGTGACCCCAATATAGTAAGATTTGCTTGTTAGTCTTGGGGATTATTGAGGTGTGACAGCCCTCCCCCAACCTTCATGCTTACACACGCAAGCAAGCGTGCACAGACACAAACACACACACACACACACACACACACACACACACACACACACACACACACACACACACACACACACACACACATGCACACACACACACACACACACACCTGCCACCACTCATCCCTGTGCATACACTCACACACACACACACACACACACACACACACACACACACACACACACACACACACACACACACAGTGATGGACATATGCATACATACATTCACCCTACCTCTGACTGTCTTCTAAACTGTCCAGCAGTTGTAACATGATCTTACCCACTGAAAGTAATAAAGAAGTCATATTCATTAACATGACCAGCTAAACTAACTTATGTAGCTAAGCAATGAAATGCTCAACTGCATAAATGCCTTACTGCAGGCATTGTCTAGAGAAAAATTCTTGGCCAATTAGTATAGGCCACTCTCCTGGAGTGTCTCATTAGCATCTGTGGTAGACAACAGAGACAGAAAACTGCAGTGCTGCACTTATTAATAGTACAGTGTTGCAGTATGGTGGTCTCTTTCTCAGTAATATTTACCACAAGTGGGAAGAGCTCATGGCTAATTAGTATAGGCCACTCTCATGGAGTGCCTCATTAGCATTTGTGGTAGGCCACAGAGACAGCCCACCACAGTGCTGCACATCTTCGCAGTACAGCATTGTATTATGGTGGTCTCTTGCCTAGTAATATTTACCACAAGTGGGATAAGCTAATGGTTAATTAGTATAGGCCACTCTCATGGAGTGCCTCATTAGTATTTGCAGTAGGCCACAAAAACAGCCCACCACCTTGTTGAACTTCTTTGCAGTACAACATTGCAGTATGGTGGTCTCTTTGTCAGTAATGTTTAGCACAAATGGTAAAACAAGTTTACCCCTCCTGGTAACCTTCTTGAGTTTCCTCCTATTCATTTTTTTTCTGTCTTTGTTATTGAGGTTAATTGATCTGTTCTGTTTAATGTTATTTGTCTATTTCTTCTTTTTTTTCAGCTAATATATCAGAAAAATGTACATACCTCCTTGTGTCTGTGGTAGATGGGTACCTTAACTCTAGATAAAATTAAACATTATCTGATTTCCCTTTTGGTTGGGCATAGGTCTTCCTAACTAGTCATTTTTTTTAAATAATAGGAATACTATCATATGAAGACCACATATTGTGGTTACATGAGAAATATGTGTACTCTTTCTGGTAGCTATCTCCTAGTTGTACATCCACCAGTCCAGACACCGTCATATAGTATCTTACAAATGTCCTTTCTGGAGAGATTTTTTGAGTCTTGTGGTCAGTACTAACCTTAATAGCAAGATAGGTTCCATTCTAGTCCCTGACCTGTATCATACTTCCTTCATAAAAACCTGTGATCTTATGTAAAATTTGCTCTAAGCATATTTTAGTTACCTTAAGGAAGATGCATACTGATACAAGTGTAATTTTCTTACCCAGCTAATACTGTGATGCAATGATATATCTGCCTTGTGCATTTACTTATTTATTGGTTCCCCTTTTTCTACCAAAATGGCCACCCATCTTTTCCTACATACCGTTTTTTCAGACACGTGCAATTCAGTAAACCCTATTTTATAAAATGATTATGCTCATGTCTAGAGAAATGCAGTTCATGAAAGATAATCACCTGAGGATGGAATATTCTGATGTGCAACCTAGCTTTGTTCAGCTGGCCTGTGAGACTATTGACATTCCATATGACTCTGCTTATTGCCATCCTTAATATTACACAAAAGTCCAGTGCATAGTCCAAATCTGTCACCAGTGTCACTTTCTAAACACTTGTGTACATACACTCTTCTGGTGATTTAAAGTATTTCATTCCTGTGAGCATTCCTTTTTCTTCATGCAACTTATTACATTAGATAAACTGTATGTTATTCTCCTCAAATCCCGTATATAAAATATTTACATTTAAGAAACTGCTATGAGAAAATTAAACTAAAATATGAGTACCAATTTTCGCAATCATATCACATCTTAAACAGCAATTTCAGAAATCTTGCTTCTTTGTCTTCCATGAGCCAAGCTCATCTCCAGTACTTAGTAGTTTCCAATAGAATGTCAGTTATTGCATTATTCCTCCTCCCCCCTTTTATATGCCCACACATACTTATAATCTCCTTTAGTTAATCTGTACCACACCTCAGAATCTAAATTGGTTTTACTGCATCATCATCATCATGTTTTGTATTTGCCTGTCTGAGCCATATTGTGCAGGTCACCCCTTTTAGTCTTCACTCTTCTGACCCTTAGTTGTATTTAATGGGACTTATCAGTTTGACTCAGTGAGTTAGCTTGCCGTATGAATGACTGATCTAGTTGTCTTACATGGTTTTTACTAGTATTCCTCCTCAATGCCTCATATTAATTCATATGCATAGCACCAGGTTATCATTCCCAATGCTGCCCTGCAGTTTGCCTTATATTATAAAGATCCCATTCACTAGTATTAGCAAATGAGCTTATTCCGCCCTAGCACAGAGGTAAGAATTCCCCATTATTTATATGTTTTCATGGAAAAGTCATCTTATCAGCCAATAATCCAGGCCATTTCCCTGACTTGTCACTTTTTAGTCTTAACACAACAACCCCGCTGTGTGTAGTTAAAAAGCTTGATGAGTTTAATGGCTGATAATGTCTTGAAGTGCAGCTAGCTATGAATCCAAAATCTGCCAAAAGGAAGAAACCCCTAAAAGGATACGTCATCACCAGTTTTGTCAATGCATCTGTGACGACTACAGTTATGGAGCAATATTATTCACCTGTAGTGCAAAGATTGACCCCCCCCCCCTTCAACTTGCTAGATAATATTCTTTGGATAACATACACTATGTAAACATTATATCAATTTATAGTCACTTTCATTGTCCTAGTTTTCCTGAAGTTCAGACAGTACTTGCATCAGTAGATACTCTCTTATTACTTTAGTAACAAAATGCTCTTTTTGTTTGCTGTTTTTTTTTCCAGTTTCTTTTTTTTTTTCTTCTAAGGAAAAAATGGACTATGTTTTGCCACTATTTTGATTGTCTGATTCAATTCTTGGCTGTCCTTGACTTTTCTCTGTATTTGAACAGTACCTAGTCAGAATCCAGGAAAGTATTCAGCTGAGAAATATACTTTAAGAGTATGGTCAATAAGCAATGTCCCTGATAGAGTATTGCCTTCTCTGAATGGGAAGGAACAAATAAAGAGCTGAGGGTACTCACAGGGTGCAGCGGGGTTTCAGCTGGTGTTCACTGTGGGGTGCTGCTTAAACATAAAAATGTCAAGAAGCCCAAGTATGGTCTTCTATCTGGATTTCTGGAAAAACTAGGATGTTGCTGAACCATGATGTCTCCATTGCTGCTCAGTGTTTGTCTGAGGAGCCTCTGATGTTGTGACCACTTGACGAGGCATACGCACTTTCAAAAAACAAACTTTTGCTGTCCATCCTTGTTATTGCCTATTTACCATTATTATTAGCAATATCCTGCCCAGCCATTACTTTTTCCTGTTCTTTTGCACTTCATTTTCCTTAATTACCTTATCTTGCATCTACAGTCTGTTGTCTAAATTCAAGCTAGAACTGTTAATGTCCTTACATTCACTGCTGCTGTATTCTTAACTATATGGGATTCCCTGACACAGAGGCCTGACATCCATCCAATCTTCCAAAGACTTCTGAATTTAGCCATCTGTACATACTTGTACAATGCACTACAAATAGACTCCGTTTCCAGGTAAAGAGCAGGATTTGCTAAGGCCATTCTCCAGAATCTCTATGATACTCACTATTCCTCCTCATAAATTTGTAAACATTGGTATTCAAACAAATACAGCTAAAGCTACAGGAACAGTGATCTAATGATGAACATAGTTCAGTTGTGTAAGAAAACTTATCCTAATAGTAGATCACTGCTGCAGTAGCTATTCCCTCCTACCATCCCTCTTATTTTCCGTATGATTTTGGTTTGACAGGGTGAAGACATTGATTTTTTGGCTCCCTATAATAATCATTGAAGATGCATTCTTTTGAATGCGTCATGATTGAACTTGAAAGCAAGAAACAGAAAAATACCGAAACGGCATATAAGCAAATTCTTTCCCTGGGAAAGAAATCACTTGGCCACCTTCATTATTTTGACATTTTCATCAATGTAGTGCGATCTCGAAGTTGGTATGTTTAAGTAGGGTGTGTGTAATGTTTTAAAATCTTTTTTTTTTCTTTTTTGGAACAGTGATTTTTTTTTTCCCTGGGAAAAAAAAAATTGCTGTTCTCAGTCTTCAGGATTGTAAGCTTTTGCTTACATGGGGTCGATAAATCAACATTCGCTTTTTCAAGAGTTCGCTGATTTAATATAGACCCAATTTTTATATACATAGAATCAACCTCATTCTGTGCTTAAACCTCCATCTTTCTGTTGGCATGAAAGCCCTGAAGGAATTGGCACACTCACAACTGATTTTCTCCCTGAAATGCTTGAAACATCAGCCATCTTGGTGCATGGAAGGTGCCCTTAAGCTTTACAAGCTGGCCACCTGTTTTTCCTAGGTAGAATATAACCCATATGGCCAAGAATACTGCAGCAGTGATCTATTCAAACAAATACTGTCATGGCAAGTTTTCTTACACAGCTGTACTTTACTTATATAATCAGTAATAGACAGCCTAAATATAGGTAAAGAGGGATTTGTATTTAAGATTAAGAAAAAACTATTCCAAAGTATTGGAACATTTTGGAGGTAACGCTATCATTAGATTTGGTGTTACTGACCATACTTTTAAAACTAAAGTCAGAACCTCTTTTATGTAAGGTTACTCACTACTGTTTTTAGAGAGGATGATTTGTCTTCCAGAGCCTCCTTACACAGGTGTGGGCAGTCGTCACTTAATGCAGACTGTTTATCTTGATCAGGACATGGTTTTAATATTGTCTCACATGTTGATATTATTAATAAATTAGAGAAACTTAATCTAAACCCCTTTGTTATCCATTGGATTACAATTTGGCTATCTGACAGATGTCAGGTTGTGAAGGTTACTGCTTCCTGGTGTTTGAATATAAAATTGTAACTGGTGGGTGACCACAGAGATCTGTGTTGGACACTTTCCTGTATGGCATTTAATTTGGAGATATCTAGTCCAATATCTCAGAAGTGTGGTTGACCAAGGTTGCTGATGACTGTAACCTGGCTGCTCATCCACCGATACTAAGCTTTGGAATAGGCTAGAATATATACATACATGGTATACTGAATGTAGTCCTAAGTAAAATGCAAAAAGTGCATTGTAGTAGCATTTGGTAATGTTCCAACCTCATATGGTACTTCTCTTCATATAGACTCAGGTACGTAAATTACACCATAATCAGGAAATCTTTCTTTCTTACCCAATTCATTTCCAAAGGAATAGCTTCAGAACCCAAAGAAGTCATCCTTCCACTTTAGTATTCACTTTTAACACCTATTGTTGAATACAATGCCCCTTATGGTATGTATAAATCAAAGCATATTGTTCAGCTAGAAGGCTCCAAATGTACCTTAAGAAGAAAATCAAAGGCATTAAGTCATTCAGCTATCCCAATAGATTAGCAAAAGTGTTTTCACACCTAGTAGCCTACAGACTGCTCTGAGGTGACTTGTGTCTTGATTTTCAAGCCATTAAAGTCCCAAACCTATTTGACCTTCTCTTTCCTTGCAAAATCAGTGGATGCACAAACACCCACATTAGGGATCTAAATCTACAACAAAAAATAAAAGTTTTCAGAAGGCATCTTTTCCAAACTCAGTGGAATAAGTTACCACAACAGGTCAAATAAAGTACTACTTTGGGTACCTTTGAAGCTAATCTTAGTGATTAGATGAGAAGACACAGATTTACACTAGGAGTTTTATGTGCAGACAAGGTCAGTTTGGGTGGTAAGCATTATTATGTGCTTGAAAATGGAGACATAAATAGGATGGTCCTTGCCATCTCTTGCCTAATAGCGTTCCTATGTTATTCTGTGGTCAATAGATAAGAAATAATGAGGTCACTATAAAAATAAGAAAATGTGACTTACTGTTTTATTGTAATACCACAATTTCAGATTTAAACTAATACAAACAAAAATGCTGTTCAGCACTTATTACTAATGCATGGAGAAAAAAATGAATGAATATTAATATAAGAAAACAACTCTGACCACCTATGATTGATATGACACAACCTAAAAAGTTATGTCAATCTGCTAAGTGGAACATTATTTGTGACTAAGCCTACCATATAGTTTAGAGCAGTGTGTACAGCTAGAATTTCAGTAAAGAATTGTTTGGGGCATAAATGCTTATTATTTTTAAGTGGTACACATTCCTTTATCTTTTAGTTAGTTAGTTAGTTATGTGTGCACAGTTATTTGTTCATCAGGTCAAGCACTGACCAAGTAGGTCATTTTAAGTTTACTTTGTTGTTGTTGTATCTTTCGGCTTTTCCCGGTTAGGGGTCGCCACAGTGGAACTCCGGTCCGCTAATGATTGGCAGTAGATTTTTACGTACTGAGTTGCCAGCTCTGATGCACAACCTTCAGTGAAGGTATGCCCATTCATACATGTCTCCACACAGATGACGCTTTAGCTGAGAATTGAACAGGACAACATCTTACTGTGAGGTGACAATGCTACCGCAGCACCGCCACCGCTACCAGATTAAAAGAAAAGAATATAAGATAATATAATAAGTTGGTTATGCAGTAAATTAAATTAAGACAACTGTAATGTGATTGAAGATGAAGTAAGATTAATTATGTAAGGTTAGCAATAGGTTACTAAACTTACTACAATAGGAGTACCTAGAAGAGTAAACACATTTATACTGCATGCTGAATATTGTACTCCACAGCTAATACTTTGAAAGGAATACTATTTGTGTACTACATAAAACAACTTTTATAAATTCCAAATTCAGAATGCACCTCAAAAAATGCAAGCCAAATGGTCCTGTTTCAAAACAAGACATATCACCAAGCAAACTAACCCATCTCTTTTTCAAGTCTGTTCTCCTCTCAAGATTTACTGAAGAATGACCCACGTTAGAAACATGCATATGCTGTACATTGCAATCTGCTCACCTGTTTATTGTACTGTGCTTGTTCACTATTATGTATATATACATTTGTTTCTATGTAACAAGTATATCTATATATATATATATATATATATATATATATATATATATATATATATATATATATATATATATATATATATATATATATATATATATATATATATATATATATATATATATATGGATCCCTATCACATGGTCGACAGGCCAAATGATCGACTTTCATTTGGTCGACAGTTCATTTGGTCGACAAGCAGTTTTTTGTGGGGCTTCGCCCAGTGTGGGGGCTGTGCCCCTCACCCCCCCTAACTATATATATCAACTCCAGGGTTGCACAACATTGGGGAGGGGGGCAAATCTGCCTGTCGACCAAATGAATTGTCGACCAAATAAAAGTCGATCAAATGGCTTGTCGACCATCTCAGGTAGACCCATATATATATATATATATACATACATATATATATATATATATATATATATATATATATATATATATATATACATATATATAAAATCTCACACACACACACATATTTTGGGAAATAATCATGTCAAATAAATGAAGGAGGTTTGTGTGTGGAGGTGGTAGCAAATTTGCTACAGCTGTATTTTTTCAGGAGAAGCCCATGCATGATAGAGGGATGGTCTGAGTTTGGTTGAATCTGGGAGGTTAGCTGGGTCTATGTAGTGTGCTGAGATGCTTGACTTCTAAATTAGGTTCAACATCTTAATATAGGGAGAAATGAGGGCTAGTGGAGGTGAATGAATTGACAGCAGTAAGACTGTAGGGAGTCTTGATAGGCTGTGATGTGGATCAGATTGTGTGATGTTGCTGGGTATGAAATAGTTGCATTTGGATTGCTTGAAAAATAAGTGTTTGCTGTTTATGAAAATTAATGACTGTTGTAATGATTTAATGAATTCAGGTATGTTTTTTCAAATGTTGGGAACAGTATAGAAAAAGCTTGTCCTGTGCAATTCTGATAGGCTACTACAGGTTGGAAATGGGATGCAACGTGATAAAGGGAACCTAAGTTAAATGGAGGCAAGGCTCTTTCTGGGATTCTCTGAACAATGATGAATATTTATTTCTTTATTAGTTTATATAATAGGGTATGTGGAAGGAAGGAAAAACTTTGTGGTATAAGCAGATGTCTGGCTTTTGCATGAGTAAGGTTGTGTTGTTCCCATTTAGGGAATAGGTTATTGAACCAGCAAATATTGCTTGAGGTGGTTTTTAGAGCAATACAGCCCTTCTGTAAAGCAGAAGCAATGAGTTAAAAAATATATTTGAGCTGAGGAATGAAGTGTTCATATGTATATGCTAGGCTAAAAACACCCAAGACCTTTATAAGCCTGGTCATGCAATCCAATCCAATCCAGTCAGATTGTGCAGCTAGGCAAGTCAATCCAAGTGTGTCTTCTTGTAACAAGTGCATCTAAATTGGAGTGGTATGTTAGTTAGAAGGGGTATGTTTCTTAGGGGATTGCTATAAAATTATGGGGGGTATGTTATAGAATGTTTTCTGTCAGCCTGTCTCTACTGTTACAATGTCACACCAGTGGAAAAGGTTATGTTTGAACAGTGTTAGGGATAGACTCTACTTCACAATGATGGTGAGCCATTTCCAGAGCATGGGATCCTTTGAGATACATATCTGTCTCACCAGCATGTTTTATTTATGTTGCAAGCAAAGATTGAATTCCCGGATGTAGTGTTTCTAGTGCTGTTTGTTTTGTGGATGTGTAAAAGCTCGATCAGGACTGTAGATCAATATATGTGCATGCACCTTTAAGAAGCTATACAAGGGCTTGCACAAGTGTATAAATACTGAAAATGTGCAAGTCTGACTGCTATTTTGTAGTAAACTGGTGTGATGTAAGCATGTATGTATGTGAGGTCTGTTTGTTAACTAGTCAGTTCATATTTGATGATGATGCTATCCATCCTGATATGTTTCTATGTATTAAAGCATCTAAACCAAAACCCCAGCCTTCTTGACATATGTGTTAGAGATGAACAAGAGTCAAGGACTGCATCAAAGAATGCCTTATATGCTAAGCACCTCTCAACAACGAATAAGTAACAAGAGTACAGAGACAGGGCTCTAAGGTTATGTGTATTGGGTAATGTGTTAATTACTTGTATTCTTTTGGTGAGGAACCTCTTTGGGCATTCCAACTGTTGCATATGCCTAGTCAGGTACATGCCAAAGGGAGCATGTACCTGACTAGGCACATGCCAAAGTGGCATTGTACTCAGTGGTGGGTTTGATAAAGTTCAAGTAGAATGGTATTATAGATTACTTGGGCCTGAATGCCATACCCTTTCTTATAAACTGAGCAATGTAGAATGATTTTCTTACCACCTTTGTTATATGTTGATCAAAGGCCAGATTACTGTCTACATATTTTTCCAGATCTCTAACTACTGGATAAACTCTTTGGTCTGCCTTATCAATGGAATAATTTGCTTGGGTTGAAGTTTTCCCAAAAGTAACAATAATGAAGTTCTTTGCATTGAGTTTTCATTCATGGCTTTGGCACCAGTTATTTGTCTGAGGGAGACCTTCTCTCAGGATATAGGTGTCATGGGGTGATTAATGATAGTTCCCAATGTGCAGTTGTTTGTGAACTTGGTGAGCCAGAGGCCGTTGACATTACTTTGCCCTTTCAGAAGTAGATGCCAAACAGGAGTGGTCCCAGCATGGAGCCCTGTGGTACTCCACTGGTAATCTGCTTCTTTGAGGAGGTGATCTCACCAGTCTTGACTTCTTGGGTCCTAGCTGTGAGCCAGATGGCAATCCATTGAGTTATTGATGGATTTATGTCTAGTTTGGTGAGTTTTTCTACAATGCTTGAGTCAGGTATCATATCAAATGCCTTAGTCAGATCTTGGTAGGTGGTGTGCACCATTTTCCCATCACCCATTGCCTTAGTTACTTTCTAAAATAAAAGGCTACCGGGTTAAGTAGGAATGACCTTCCCATGGCAAAACCAAACTGAGAAGGGTCCAGTGTCTACAGGTTACCAATGTCATTGTTAATCATTTCAATTACAATTCATTCCATAGCTTTGCATATTAGACTAGTTAGACTAAAAGTCTATAGTTTCCTGTGTCAGTGATGATCCACCCTTGTGAAGGGGATAACCATTGCCATCCTCCATTCTCTTGGTATATAGGCTATTTTGAGGCTGTAGTTGAGGAGTGCCTCAAGTCATCCTGATTAGTCATTTAGGCATTTTTGGAGATAGACCAAGATAAATAAAGAATTATTTTGGCCTTAACAAGTGTCACCTTAACTTGTTTCCTGCTACTTTTTTTTTGGGTGGGGGGGGGGGGGGTATGCAAGTAAAGATTTCATAGGATGTGTTGGTGGCATACTCAGTGAAGTTTGAGCTAAATTTGTCAGCCAGCAGGTATGTCATGTCACTCTGCTTGGAGAGGGTGGTGCTATTTACTATCAGTTCAGCACACTGCTACATGCTACCTTTGATGTTTTGGACATAGCTGTAGTAGGCATTGTGGATGTCTTTAACCTGAGAGACTATCATGATCTCTTAATTGGCCTTGATAGATTTAATTAGACCTGTTAGTTTCCTGTTTAGTTTAATTAGTGAGGTCTTGTAATTATGAGAGTTGCTCGTTCTGATTTTGGCCATGATTTTTTTCCTTTTGTTATATACCCTTTAAGAAAAAAAGAAGAGGTTTAAGGAATCACACAGTGGAAAGTCTAGCCTTGCTAGATTTTTCTTTTGGTTTTTACTGATTGTTTTTTTTTTTGTGTGACCTTTTTACTCATTGTTTTAGTTTGTTGTTTGGGATATTTTGCAGACACTCAAATGATTATGGATATCAGTCAAGTATGACAACCTTGTGTTTCTAAAGGTTAGCCAAACATTCCACTTATGCTCTGCTGATGATGCCATAAGAAGGCTAAAACAAGCATGTCCACAGCTAGTGGTGTTTGGTTTTATTGGCCTGAATTTGTCCATAAAGAGACTTAAAAAAGGAAGAAAAGCCAAGGACATTCAGAACTGCTATATAACTGAAACGTCTAATGTCTTTAAAGGGTCATTTGCATATATCCAATGTTGCCTCTAATACAAGAGGTTTAATGAATCACACAGTGGAAAGTCTAGCCTTGCCAGATTTTTCTTTTGTTTTTTACTGATTTGTTATATACCCTGTATGGTTTGTTTTTTGGGTTTGTTTTGGTCTTACTTCTGATAGGTATAGCAGTCTCTGGTCTCTGTGTAGCCCTCTACATGCTTATACTGTGTTTCTCTGAATAATTCTGCTGCATAGACTGTTGTGAAATTGGGGTTAAGCAGGGAATTCAATTTTGAAAAACTTTTACTTAATAAGATGTTGTTTGCTTTAGAATAGTTCCTAACTGTAACGGGTTTTGTTCTGTTTTCCAAGATGATATTTATTTTGAAGGAGACTGCTTTGTGATCTGAGTTCACCATTAAGTATGTGATGGGGGTGCAGCACTCTTCCATATTGATGAGGACTAGTTCCAGTATATCTGAACCTCTGGTTGGAGTGTGCATTAACTGAGCAAAGGCATTTGTGTTAATAAAGTCCAGGAAACATTATGCCTGCAAGTTGGGGGCATTGTATTTTTCCTGGTCTCTATTAGGGTGATTAAAGTCTCCCATGAATAGAGTGTTTGCTCAGATGGAGATTGCCTCCAGTACCTAGATAAGAGTTGTGGGATTCTAATGACATAGATGGTAATCTATAGCTTGCTAAGATATGGTAAGGGGTTGTATCTAGGATGAGGTGCATGTGGATGAACTCAAGGGTATAACCCTGTTTACTCAACATTGTGGTAAATTTGTTGCTAATGAAGATCAAGACACCTCCACCTTTAGTCCCTCTGTGTGTATCTAATCTTCTAAATGTGTGGAATGCACTGTAGCCTTGCACTGCTGGAGTACTTTCTGTGTCTTTTTAACCATGTCTTGTTAAGGGCACAGATGTGTATATTTTAAAGAGTGAGAAGACCTTGTAAGGCATGGAGTTTCTTGTTAAGACTCCTAGCATTAAACAGTAACATATTTAGGTTCCTTTATATTTTATTTGCTATGTCAGTAGGTTTCTCACTTTGGCTTTGCCTAAAAAAAGGCTCTAAGGGGCTGGATGAAGTATTAGCCAAAGTGCAGAAGACCTTGGGAGGGCAGGTGCAGGACATCTTTTGCAAAGCAATGTGGTCTGTTCACATGTTCCCTCAGGCTGAAAGATACTGAATCCCATTGGACTGACACTAAAGACTAAGCAAGTTGTTAAAGACAATCATTTTTTGTTCATTCTATGGCATCGTCCTTGATTAATGTAGAATGCTGCTCAATTCAAGGCACATACATGTTTGAGACACATATTTGAAAAGTCCATAATGACTCTCTTCATACAGTCCCGAGTGGTAAGTCTAAAGTCATTTATACCACATAGCTAAAATAGAATCAATCTGATACCTGTCGTGCAAAGAGCAAAGACTTGAGTGAATGTGCAACTTGTGGGATCCTGGCTCCAGATAAGCAACTGACTATAATCTTCTCCCTGTTTAGTCCGGTGAGTGGGGGTATCTGTATGTCATACAATAGAATCCCCTGTGCAAGACTTTTGGGTAAATCATTTGCTTGCCTTATCAGCTTTTTTCTTAGGGGTCCATTTGTTGAAGTCTTACGTGTGGTGTTTGTTGCTGCTTTTGGTGTGTGCTGTACAGATCGCTGAGGATAGGTGTTGCTATTTGCAGGCTTAGGAGGTCTTTGAAGTTTGGGGAGATTGCTTTTTAGTGCCTCAGCATAAGATTGACCATGAGTGTGGTGGACCCTATTAATGGTGGATATAGTGTATATGTTCTTCTTGACTTCTTGTTTGTAAGCATACCTCTCAACCTGGAAACATCAAAAATCTGGATAAGGCCCATGAAAAATAGGTACAAATCTGTACACTGATTAACATCTAATTTGCATACATAATTATGTAACCCCACCCACTCCAATGTAACTGTGGGATATCAACTTTCAAACACAAACTGAAGAACAGACAACCAAAATATAGCACCAGAGTCCCCCTGCAGCCATTCCAATGTCCCATTACCTGGCTATTTCACTTCATTTACCATAAACACTAATGTGTGCATACTGCTTTACTTTTACAATGATTATTTTGATTTTATTTTTACATTTTGCAGCACATCAATGGACAAACACTAACAGACATCTGATAAAGCAATACTGTCCCACAATGAAAATAGACTTGGCATTAAAACTTCTCTGCCCTTAAAACTCGCATTCATTGAAACAGCATTGAAACCCACACCACATCCAAAAAAAATGCATCTGGCCAGTGGTGGATAAAGATTACCTTTGGGCTATTTTCAGATCATTGGCCCCTTGCACACAAAACAAGAAACATACATGTGTTCTTTTCTTTGATACCTTCCTGACTTTATTAAGTACTATTCCTTGTAGAATACAGCACACTTGTTAGACAGAGTACATTTTAAATTTATTGTTTGAATGAACATTTTTCCAGTAGGCTGTACTGTAGGCAATGAAAGAAAATGCATGAACCAATAATTACAAAACTGCCCAATTCAGAACATTTATATCATAAAAGTCTACTTCCACACCCAAACTATAAACAGAATGACAGTAGTGTAAGCCATAGGCATCTTGCACAGCTTCTCACACTTATTTTCAATTTCAGGGTTTTTTTTGGGGGGGGGCAAAAGGTCAAGAACCAGGGACACATTTTAAACTTTGCTTGTATAATTTTGGAAAGTTGCTAGAATAAAATGTTGTGTTACCACCATGGATGTTACTGGCATGTCTTGAACTCAGAACACTATAGTCAGTGCAACATACCACTATGCTAAATCAGCAGTTTAAAAAATAGGAAGACTGAAACTTAATGGCTATCATTTAGTGAATTCAGTTCTCACTTCTCACTGTAGCTCTCAACCTGTTAGCACAAAAAACCTGGAAAAACAACAAAGCCAATAATGGGGAATACAACTCACTTCTCGCTCACCAACCATAGCTGTGAACTGTTAGCACAAAAAATGGACAAACAACAAAGGCAATAATGGGGGAATACAAATTCTGTTGTCACTTTTCACTATAGCTCTCAACTCTTAGTACAAAAAAAATACAGGCAAAGATGAGAAATGGTGGTGGTTAGGGACTTTAGGCTCTTTTTACCCTGTAGCAAAGGTACAGGGTTTGAGCCTGAATACCTCTAGCCACCAGGCGTGGGGCAGTTTCTCACATACACACACATACTGCACAGATATGTGACTGCAGTAATTTATTCCTGTCCTTTGTCTCTTTTCCTTTCTATTTATAAACTAAACTGAGGGAGTTTTATTTTCAGATAGACAATCACTATTCATTTACAATGATTTGACCCCATTCATAAACACAAATATTTGTTTCTGTCAGAACTAAATGAGGGAAGATAGGCAATGGCATTAATTACAGAACCTGTGTGATCTCTATAAGTATGCAGCAGCAAGATGTGGGAATCAAACCTTGTTTTATAGAAGGAATCAAGCTAACTGTGTGATCTCTATAAGTATGCAGCAGCAAGATGTGTGAATCAAACCTTGTTTTATAGAAGGAATCAAGCTCAGTCACATGACATTATTCCATTACCTATGCTATAGTAAAGCATAAATGGATGAACATGAAAATAAGTAAGATTAGAAAGAAAGAGAGGGAAAAGGCATAATTTGTTCATTTCAGTAACAATATCATTTTGACATGACATTATTAATGCTTTCAGTAACAGTGAAATCTGCTGCTATATGTGCAGAACTAAATGGCATACACTGTGGAAGTGAAATGTTTCATTCATGAAATGCATATAAGTTATAGAAGAGTACAAGATGACATTTGGAAGTAAGCTTTCTTTTTTTCTGTAATCCCAAAAAGTTACCTACAAATGTACATAGATTTGGAAAAAGCACATAAGCTATACTTGGAACTGCACATTTCTGTTCACAGACGTATATAATCTGTACTCATTGTATGGAATACCTTGCCTTTGCTACCCCTAGCACACCCACACCCCCTTTGTTGTTTCCTTACCTAAAGTCCATCCAAAACCAGCCCGGCAGCAAAGTAAAGTCTGTTTACAGTGGTAGCAGCAAAGCAGTTTAGTTCTTCCATTCTTGGCAGCAAGCAAAGCAAAAGCATCCAATACCAGCCTGCTCTTATCGGCAAAGCTTTCTGTTCTCAGCAGCAAGCAAAGCAGTTTAGTTCTTCCGTTCTCAGCGCAAGCAAAACAGTTTACTAAAGCCAGCCTGTAATTCAAAATTAACGCCAGCCTGTAATTCCCGCTCACAGCCAGCCAGTCGGAAATGATGACGTGAGCTCCTTGAGCTCAATTCCGACTGGCTGGTAGCGCTGACAGAGCTGACGTCATCACACACGTGATGACATCAGCTCCGACAGCACGGAAAATTCAAAACATAAAAAAAGAAGCAAAAAAATCGGAAATGAAGGGGTGCCACTCGGGAATTGTGGCACCCCTTCATTTGGACCCCAAAACTTGGTAAAAAATGAGTAAATCGGTATGGTTGGGAGGTATGCTTGTAAGGAGTATTTTTGCCTACAAGGAACTTATATTTACATATATATAAATATATATTTACATCTCTCATATACTGTGTTGGTTTCTTTAAGGAATAAAATGTTGACTGTGTACATGAGAAAATTGTTGCATTGTCTCAGGATGCCCATATCCACCAAGCTAGCTATGGAGACGTTTGGAAATTGCATATCTATATTGTCCAGACCTGTATTTAGGTGGGTTGCTAGGGTTTAAGGGCTAGGTTTCACAAAGGTCCCATACATTAAACAAAAGTTGAATGGTGTTAGGATATGGTATTAGATAATGTTAGCATATAATATTAGTGATATCTGACATGCAAGCTGGCTGCTCTGAGCTTTAACTCTGCTCAATACTTCAATAAATTTCAGGTTATGGTTCCAGTACTAGTTTTATAGGTAAACATAACTGTCCAGGCACTTGCGTCTGTATAAGGCACTGCCAAACCCGGCTGCACAGTCAGCAGATCCACTCAAATATTCCTAATTTATAGATGCAGAAACGGAAATGAAATCAAACTTCTCAGCCTTCTGGCTAATAAAGCAACTACACTTTGAGCCCCTATGAAGTGTTTCAAAGCTCAGAGAGACAAGGCTAACATCTTATTCCACAACATGAATGACCTTAGTCCTCTTAATGTAAAAGCATAGCAAAAAAAGGACCTTCAACTGCAATGTAACAACAAATATGTCCCTAGCTAAACTACCAGCTGACAAGGCAATTTCAAGACTAAAAAGTTCAAGTATGAAACAATAAAGTAGAAATGGCAAATTGTAGCAAAAATGCACTTTAAATGCTAAGAAAATTGTAAAATACAAGCAGCGATCACTTAAACAGTAAAAAACAAGTGCTCTTACTGATTTCTGCTCTGACACTCACAGTATCATAGACTACAACCTGGAAATAATGAATTCTTAACACGTAAGTAACCAGGGAATAGGCAGAAGGAGATTAGGAAAAAGTAGATTAGGGTGTAGAGGTATGGTGCCACACTAAAAACTGTGGGAGGCTTCTTCTCCTTCTTCTTCATTTTTTTGTAATTGTCCTATGTTCTTGTTCAACCAAATACCTGGTGTGCATTATGCAATGCACTCATCATTATGCTACATTAGACAATGGGCAAACTGTACATCAGCATCCTGACTGCAGAGTGAACGTTCTCCAGCAAGGTATTAATGTACAAGCAATGCCCACTCAAGAATGAGTCCACTGCTTCACAGTAGCAAGTTCTAGGCTAGCTGCTATTTTAGGCCATTTTAATCCTAGTCAATTTCCATTCAAAGGTGAGAAATAAACCCTGCACCTTGTGTCTGTGAGGCAAATAATTTAACTCTTATACCAAACAATCAAGCTGCTGTGGAGCTTGTACTGCAAAAAAACTAATTGCCATTAACTGTACACTTCAGAAGAAGTGCTTTTGCTGTTTAGTGAGCATAAAAAAAAAAAAAAACAGAAAAAAAGTGTGTCTGTGTATGTATGTACATGAGAGTGTTTATGTTTCTGTCTGCGTGTGTGAGTGAATGTGTCTATGAAAGCAGAAGAGGCTGTTTGTGTAAGAGATTGAGAGAGACAGAGAAAGAGATAGTGATTTTGAGTGAATGCATGTATGAAAACAAAGGAGACTGTGTGTGACTGATAGAGTGAGAGACTGATAGCCGTCTTGAGTGAGTGAATGTGTGCATGAAAACAATGGAGCCTGTGTGCGTGTGAGAGATTGAAAGAAAGTGAGAGTGATCTTGTGTGAGTGAATGCATATATGAAAGCAGAGAAGACTGTGTGTGTGTGAGATCAAAAGAGATAGAGAGATCTTGTGTCTATAGCTCTCAACTGTCCAAATTTTTGCAGAATGTCCAGATTTTTGCTTCATGTTTTTAGTCTGTTCCTCATAAAATTTGTGGTTTTCTGAAGTGTTGTGTCAAATCAATGAGGAGTGCATTCACTAAATAATGACAGGTATTTGAGTTTCAGACTTTATATCTTTCAGAAAATGCATTGTAATACAAGGCCTTTTATTCTAGCAACCTTCTAAGTTTATAAGAACAATATTTAAAAATTGTCCCTATTTTGAGACTTTGTCTCTCCATAATTTTGGGCTTTGTCCAGATTTTTTGTACTAAGTGGTTGAGTGTTATGCTTGTGTGAGTGTATGCGAGTATGACATCAGAGGAGACTGTGTGTGTATATTTATGTGTGTCTGAAAGCAGAAGACACTGTATATGACAGAGAGAGAGAGAGAGAGAGAGAGTAGGCTCTCTGTAAATTGTTGTGTTTTATTTACTTATTTTAAGTACTATACTATTTTTTATATATTTTTGGTATAAAATGCTGCCTCCAGCACCATTATCATACACTACAGAATATTTGAAACATTAGGCGGAGGAACTGTTTTACATCAAAAATAAATAAAAAAGAGTATAGTACTTAAAAAAATAAGTAAGCCCATTCTCTAAGTGCAATAATGCCCTCCATGGTGTATGTTAATGTGTAATTAATGGCCTGCATCATCAGGCCTCATAATACCCTGGGTGTTAATTTATTATTAACACACACCCTGTTGAGCATTATTGCTTATGAAGTCAGTGTCTTCCCCATCCCACCACCCAGATAGAAGAGCGTGCAAAAAATGTCTTTCAGTCTTTATCCATCCAGCTATCTTCTGAGGGTTTTCATACAGTAATCAAGTTTGGATTATACTCAGGAATCATCCTGGAAAATATATAGTTTATTCCCAGGCTTTACATTAGTATTTTCCTATAGCTGTCAAGTACATATGACTTCTGGTTAATAGCTGTGTGGATATATAAGTCACGTAAATGTTAGCAAATACATTGAATGGTTAACATATTTGTACTTCTTCCTACTTTATTGTAGAGGATAACTTCAGATATTGAACACCCAGTACACATTGCGCTGTAGTAAGTCACATTTTGAGTGTTTTATTTGGATGAGTGACTTAAATTAACTAGAAATAGTATAAGTTATCTAAAATTAGCGAGAACACTTGTTAGCTAAAATTTTGTAAATCTTGTCTGCTGCCAGTTGACTTTTACAACTTCCCTATAAAAATTCTTACTAAATACCATGCAGCATAAGCAGAGTAGTTATATATGATTGAACATCATCAGCTAATTCATGGGTAACCATCAATCTAAAGAGGAACTACAGAAAATATAAGAGAATCAGGAAAAGAGACAAAATAACGATAATAAATACCCTCATGAGTACTTCCTCTTTAATGTATGCATTTAGGTACAGCAAAGACTGCACATGCAATAAATGCAACAGTAATATTTTAACTATAAAAACACACGTGAACAGTTTCAATTACCTGAGGTAGTTTTAAATCCAAATATTACCCTTTGTAATTATCTCAGGGTGCACAGGCATGCTAAATCATTAGAAGGTAATTGCAAGGCAATTAAAAAAAAAATTTAAAAAAAAAAAAAAAAAAAAAAAAATTTAAGCTTATTTCCTGCCTTTCTTGTTAAGTGGTATAGACTATTTGTAGGCTTCTGAGCCCCCAAGCCCTTCTGTGTTTGAGGGAAGCCTTCTAGCTTGTTTTTTTTTCTTATAACTAGCCAGTTTTCTAGTTTCAGCACTCAAATCTGTTTCTTTGATCTCAGCACTTGTTCAGAAAAAAAAAAAAAAAAAAAAATTTCATCTGCTTTTACTGTACTTGTGTTTCTACCTACTTCATTTTACTTTTGCATCATCTTAAAATACTCAATTGTATTTATTACTGCTTGGTGTAACTCATTCTAAGCCTTTTGGTTTAAACACTTGGGCTTCGGACCAGTTAGTTGTTTTGCACTGAGAGGGTTTGTGGTCTGCACTGTTGTGGCAGAACAGGTAGCTTACATCCTTCTAGGTTGAGAACTGCTGATTGAGGGCTCAGTGTCTGTTATTCTAAAAGTGTATTAATTCTGGTTTAAGCACTTGGGCTTTCAAGCCAGTTATTTTACATTAAGTGGGTTCGTGGTCTGCACTCTTGTGGGAGGAGAGGCTGGACTCTGCCCTTCTGAGCTGGGAATTTCTGGTTAAAGGCTTATAGTGCATGCATATCTGAACTGTTTCTTACTGAAGTTGGTGCGCCTTGTTTGCTGTGGCATAGACTGGATTCGGGCCTGCTGGATCTAGCTTTGTTTGTGTAACTTGAGCACTAATCCAGACATTCTCTAAAGTATTCAATGGTATTTATTACTGCTTGGTTGTAACTTGATTAAAGTGTAGCTATCATTCAAGTCTTTTGGATTAAGCACTTGGGCTTCAGACCAGTTGTTTTACATTAGGAAGGTTTGTGGCAAGCACTGTGGTGGCAGGACAGGTAGCTTTCATCCTTCTAAGTTGGGAACTGCTGATTGAGAGCCCAGTGTCCAAGTGTATTAGTTCTGGTTTAGGCACTTGGGCTTCAGGCCAGTTATTTTACATTAAGAAGTTTTGTGGTCTGCACTCTTGTGGGAGAAGAGGCTGGACTCTGCCCTTCTGAGCTGGGAATTTCTGGTTAAAGGTTTATAGTGCCTGAATATTTGAACTGTATCTTACTGAAATTGGTACACCTTGTTTGCTCTAGCATAGACTAGATCCAGGCCTGCTGAATCTAGCTTTGTTTATATGCTTGTTGTTTGTTTGCTTGTTATTTCCCTGGAAGCTAATTCCACCTAATACGCAACTTCTCAGCTTCTGTGGATCACTAGTGATATCTGCATTGCTTACTGTACTTATTTCCTTGTTTCACTTGAAAGAAGTTACTGTTTGTCGTTTTGCATTTAGTTACTTGTAACACATTGCACTCAAGTTACCTGGCACTTGCTCACTAAAGCAATTATATAAGTCAGCACTAAAAATTAAAAGCACTACACCCTCACTCCCCATTGGCCCTTGTTTTCAATTAAGGATTTCCCAATATTATTCTAGCATGTCCAAAGGTCAGTTGTCAATCTCCTCTCCGGTCCAGCTGGTGAATCTGGGAATCTTGAGGCAATGTTATAACTGCCTCATGTACACAGACAACCCTCTCCTCCTCCCACATAACACAAATACTTGCGAGAGATGCAGCTATTTAGCCAAACTGGAGGCTGAGCTCTCTCAACTCAGGACTGGCAAGACCAGACAGGAGGAGAAGGCAACTACACACACCACAAAACCAGCCTCACATAATGCTACCACTCCAGTGAATCAAACACATAAACACACAAAGACATACTCGGAGGCTCTGAGTAAAATTTACCTAAACAGCAGAGGCCTCCAAAGCAGACACCCAAACAACTGCTACCTCAAGACACCCCACAAGCAACACATAAACCACAAAAGCAGTGTGCAAAGCAGTCACAGCCCTTAAGGCCAAATACAACACCAAACATACTTGTCATAGGTGACTCCATAGTCAGACACACTGACGTCCCACTCACCAGGCTGAACAAGGAGAGGGTCACAGTAAGCTGCCTATCGGGTGCTAGAATCCGCCACATAACACAAGCACTTTCGGGTCACACCACGGCAAGTACAAATATGACACAGTCATTGTCCATGCTGGTGTGAACGACCTGAGACGTTCCTCCCTGGACTACATGAAAAGAGACATAGAAGAGCTCCCTGATTATGTAGCCCAGGCAGGTATGACCCTAACCCTGAGCAGTATCCTTCCTTCACCAAGAATGATGCCACAATATAGAGACAAGATGATCAGCTTTAACAATTGGCTTAATGTCTGGTGTCATTCAAAGGGGATCCAGTGTCTGTCTGCCTGGGATGACATGCTTGACAAGCCACGCTGCTTCGCAAGGGACAGCTTGCACCTGTCACCCTGGGATTCGGATATTGGCTAAGGCTCTTGCCACCCCATAGTGCCTTTTTAGGCAAGGCTCAAATTCGAAACCTACCACCCTAGAAAACAAAAATGGGAAGAAACTGAGGGTAATGCTGCTCAATGCCAGAAGTCTAAATCTCAAAATGCATGCACTCGAGGCCCTTCTCAGTATGGAGAACATCGATGTCTGTGCTGTAACTGAAACCTGGTTCAAGGCTCCTGAGAGCACCCGGCACTATTAGGTTTTACCTCATATCATGCGTTCCGGCCCCAAAACCCGGACCACACCACAAAAGGAGGGGTGTATCCATATTCATAAAGGATACCCACACCTCCAGGTTGGTGGCAACGCATCTAAGCTTCGGAAACCATCCAGGTGCAACTAACCATAGGCAAAACTGCTCTACAAATTGTAGCATGCTACAGGCCACCCTCTCAAACTCAGGAACCCCACACAGCTTTCCTGAAGACACTGGAGGGTATAAATGTATCTCCAAACACCATCATATTGGGTGACTTCAACTACCCGAATATAGACTGGGAACATTACTCAAGCCCTAACTTTCTAGCCCAACGGTTCCTGGAGTTCATAAATTCAAATGCCATGGAACAGCTAGTCACTGTTCCCACGAGAGGAGAAAATATGCTAGATCTCATTGTCACAAACATGGGGACAAAATGCTCCACACCGGAAGTATATCCCTCATTGGTGAGATCTGATCATAAACTAATCTCACTGGAAATCCACATCCCGCCCCACCCCAAACAAAAAAGACCATAGTGAAGAACTTCTCTAAAGCAAACTTCACACTACTCAAGACTGGTGTGGTATCCTTCAAGGCCCCTGAGCCAGAGGAAACCACAACCCAAGCTGCGGAAGCCCTCACAAATGCCTTCTATGAACACCCCCAGGACTGCATGGATCAGGCAATCCCAAATAAAACCAAGACTCTTTCCACAAAGGGCAAACGTCCAGTCTGGTGGACCCCAGCCATTAACAAACTTTACAATAAGAGGAGAAAGCTATTACATGATAGAACAAAATCCATAAAAGGGAAGTCACCCCTGATCATTATTAGTAAAAAAATATGAGCACTCATAAAATCAACTAAGGCAAATTTTAGAGAAAAATTGCCATGGATTCAAAGGACAATCATAAGGCCTTTTTCAGCTATGTTAGGAACCTGGGTGGAAACTCCCAGATATGCTCAGAATTAGTCCAAAATGATACAAAAATCACTGAACCCACAGACATTGCCAACATACTGGCAGACAGGTTCAGTGCAAACTTCACCCCTCCCCCCCTAAAGGAGAGATAACTATCCCAGCCGAGTGTAGCCTCCCGGACATCTCAAATGCGCAGGTGAAAGCTGCTCTCTCTAAAGCTAAAAACACAGCATCAATGGGACCGGATGGTGTCCCCGACTGTGTGCTACACGAGCTAAATGAGGAATTAAACCCGCACATAAGGCAGCTGTTTAATCTCAGCCTTACCACAGGATACGTGCCCAAGGAGTGGCGTACGGCAACTGTGGTCCCACTCCACAAAGGCGGCACCTCTATGGACCCTGGTAATTACCGCCCCATAAGCTTAACAAGTCTAGTCTGCAAAGCTATGGAGAGGATCATAATGGAGCTCATAAACAAAGATATAGGGACTTGCAGACATTGGACCCGACCCAGTTTGGCTTTGTCAAGGGAAGATCATGCCTTTTGAACTTGGTTGACTTCTTCGAAACAGTCACCAAGGCCATTGATGAGGGAAAGGCAGTCCATACAGCCTACCTTGACCTTGCAAAGGCTTTTGACACAATACCCCACTCGGGTATTGTAGAAAAACTTACCAGCTTAAATGTAAACCCATATGTCACAAGATGGGTTGCAAACTGGCTTAAGGACAGAACCCACAGGGTTAGAGTTGCTGGCGCTGTGTCAGACTCCAAGCCGGTCACAAGTGGTGTCCCACAGGGCTCGGTCCTTGGCCCCCTATTGTTTGGCATCTACTTCTCAGAAGTACAGGCCAACATGGGAGGACTTTGATTGACAAAGTTTGCAGACGACTGCAAACTGGGCGCCATAGTGGAAAGTGCATCGGACACGGATATCCTTCAGAAGGGACTCACGGAAACAGATAGCTGGTGCCAGAGCCATGGCCTGAAGTTAAACGCCAAAAAAATATATAGTCATACCCTTCGGGAAAAACAAGGTAACCCCAAGCTACCATATAGGTGGCAATCCACTAAGCACAGAAGAGGTTATCAGGGACCTGGGGACCCAGGTTGACAGTGGCCTTTCTTTTGACACTCACGTTGCTAAAGTGGTTAGAAAGACCTTCTACATTGCCCACCTGATCATGAAGGGATTCACATCCAGATCTAGTGAGGTCATTGTTCCCTTGTACTCTTCACTTATCAGACCAATGATCGAGTACAATGCCCCATTCGGGATGTATCTCACCCGACATCTGCAGCAATTGGAGAGACCCCAAAAGTTCCTCACCAAAAGGATAAAGGGACTCCAAAATCTGTCATATGCTGCCAGATTGAAGAAACTCCAGCTCTATTCAGTCGCATACCGCCTGCTCAGAGGTGACATGTGCCTGACATACAAGGCCATGTCCAACCCGGAATTAATGGACATGCTCCACCTCAAAAAATCCAAATCCACCAAAACCACTAGAGCAAGCGACTTAAACCTTAGCACGGATATAAATAGGATGTGCTGGAGGGATAGATTTATCACTCAGAGACTCCCTATGCTGTGGAATAAAATCCCGGTCCATGTGAGGCAGAGCACCTCGCTGACTCTGTTCAAGAGAAATCTAGACCTGTGGATGGGAGATCGTAGGTTTACCCCGGGAATCATCTCTGTGTCACTGCTGGACAGAGGCACAACAAACTAATGGGCACAGTATTTTTCATATAACACAAAATTTGGGCTAGGCTTATAAATGCCTTAGGGCAGATAGCCTAGTATAAACCTATGAACCTATGAACCTATGAACCTAATCGAGGAACTAAACATAAAACAACAGTAGTTTGAAGGATAGTTAACTCAAAAAAGCCTGAAAAGTTGTCTAATGATAAGGTGTTTTCTTTTTATTTTTGCTCAGCATCTGTTTACATTGGTTAGAAAACACTTTAGATCCATCTGCCAAAGTTAGACATATTCAGCTGTTATAAGAGAGAGCTTTTGCTCATTTAAAATTCATTTTCTGGAGTATTTCTACCAGCAGCTGGAAAGATCATAGCCACTTAAAAAAAAATGACTAGACTTCAAACCCTCATCCTAAATTTGGGGTGAGGTATGTGACATCCCAAAGTAGTAATCATAAGTATTATATGTGGTGAAAGTGGTTGTATGCCCTTCAGCCACTAACAGATGGAGTTAAACAATGAAATAAATATAACTGATGATTGAAAGCATCATGTGTCTTCTGTGGAGCTCACATGAAACACACTTCTCATTTATATGGATAGCAAAAAATGGAAATTAACACATGAAAGTGAAACATAGACATCTGAATGAAAATAATGACATCACATGAGCCACATCTACAACTGTTTAGCCATGTAGCTTTGCTTGAACACATTGCACTTTGTTCAGTAATTTTATGTAATTATTATTTTTCCAGTAATTGCAATGTCTGTATCGCTTGAGAGTGAATGAACATGCCTGCATATAAATTATTTAAATGTTAAGCCATCATATCAATGGTTCTCATTTAATAATCTCATCATCACCAGGGTGTTATTTCAGATGGAATATATCCAGCACGCTTCACAATACTGAAGATGGCACTTTTCTATGCTATATTTGTTGGAGGACCCACGTTCCTTCAGTGCCTAATGGCAGTTTTCAGTGCTCAATATTTAATGCCTTACATGTTGCCACTGGTCAGACCTAACTTTTGTTATATTCACTTAGTCATTATCTTGCTCATTTTATTTTCTGACCGCTGAGCTTCTTTACAGGATTGTGCAGAATAAGCAGAATAAAATATTGTATGGAGATTTCTCATCAAGTTTAATTTCAATTGAAAAAGAAATATTTGCTAAGCTACTGTGTCTTTCTGCTTTGGGAGTTATTTTATTTTCATGATAAGACACTAGCACTTTCTGTTGCAGGAGTTTTCTGAAACATTTTTGCAAGGAAAAGGAAAGCCCGGGCAGAAAAAAATACTACTCTGACAGGAGATTAAACAGCTTGCTAAGATTGTATCTGATTTTTGTATGATGTTCCTTGTAATATAAATAGCATTTTCTTGCACAAAATAAGATTAATAGTTTATTTATAAGTACCAGGCACTACATCAGTAATTATGTCTCCTGCCATTTGATGACCACTATTTATAGTGTCAGCTGTAACCACTAATGGATCAACAGAGCAAGGAGAATGCTCGTAAAAATTAATGCTGTGCTTTTACAGGTCAGGGAGTAATTAATGAGGCAAGAAGACATCAAAAACAGTATGCAGAATGTCACTAATCCAAGCCATCATCTGCCAATTAAAGGTGAAGACTGTTCTTAAGCTAACAGCTTTCCATATTTCAATTATGGTGATAACATCACACTTTTATTTAAAAAAAAATCTGAATATAAACCACAGATGCTGTCATGTGAGGGAACTGAATTGGTTGCGTCTCCTTCAAAAGTTTTTCAACAAACATGACAGGTATTTAGGTACATGATATGAAGTGTACTCTTGTCTTCATTATCAGAAGAAGTGCACTATTTACTCTCAGTTTGAAACAGCAGCTCAGTGTATATTAGAATTAAGGATGTGTCCAGCAAGTAATAAAATGAGATATGTGCAAAGGGCTGTTGATGTGTTGACCTCCACAAATTCAGTGTATTCCTAACTTAATACTGACCATAGACATGGAAATCATTCACACTAGAAATGGAAAACACTGTATCTAACAGATGTGGAGATGTGAGTAGGACAGCATAAATAATTACGGACAGAAATACTTGTTTGACTTCTCATGTGTGCCTTATTGTTGTGCATCTGGATAGAAGTATGTCAACCAAGCACACAAACATATGCATGCCCTGAACTAATCCAGCTTAGATGTTGATTATATGAACACAGAAAATTCTGAGTTGAATTCTGAGAACTACTTGGCAATCAAGATTTTTAAACAGTTCTGAAAATGACGTGCCTTTTGACACATAGTTTCTAAACAATGGCCATACTTCATTAATACTGTTATTTTATTGTCTAACATTGACAGCCAGAGCAACGGCATAAACTTTATATCTGAGTTACACAGTTCCTTCATCCTTTCAGCAAAAATAAAACTGATTCTCTATTGAATCAAATAATTAATGCAACTTCATCTTCAGATCATGAAATAATGCTTGGTTGTTCAACATAAATCTCCCTGGCTCTTACAGAATGGTATTAGTTTTAGCACCTTTTGTCTACAACTTCTTGTATATGAGGAAATCTTAGTTTGGGTGAACACGCCCTTCTAGACTTAGAAATGAATACCACCCACTCCATCTTTCCTCAGTAAGTACTTGCCCCAGCTTACCCGATCACTGTCTCATCACTTTTAGCTTCTTCTCACTTTTCAAAAATAAACACCCCACGAAAGTCTCATTCTAGAAAAATCTCAAAATGGAGTCAATAGCCTAAAAAAAATTTAGACACCAACAAAGGTCTCCATTGCTTAACTCTTAATAACCCGCAGTCATTTGATAACAACTTAATATCAATTTCATTAAAGCTTCAGAATGCATCTTCTTCTTCTGGCTTTTCCCAGTTAGGGGTCACCACAGCAAATCACCTGTCTGCTCATGACTGGCAATGCAGTTTTACAGTGTCGAGTTGCAATCCCAGCACCCAACCTTCCACAAAAGGCACACACATGCACACACTCACACCTAGGGCCAATTTAGTGTGTCCAATCCACCTACAGCATGTCTTTGGGAGGAAACTAGAGCACCCGAAGGAAACCCATGCAACCACAGGGAGGACATGCAGACTCCGCACAGAAGGCACCCCAGCCGAGGATCAAACCAGAGAACCTCTTGCTGTGAGGCGGCAATGCCAACCATTGCACCACTGTGGCCGCCCTAAAGTTACAGAATGCATACCTCCTAAAATACATCATATCACAGTTTATCCGTTGGGTAACTTCACAGCTAAAATGCTTGTTTAAATGTATGAATAAGGCTTGTTCAAAATTAAAACTTTCCAAGCTATCTTGTGATCATGAACTATTCACAACACTCAGTAACAAAAAAGTTTGTAAGATGGCACAAGTCAACAACCATCAAATTCCAATGAATCCACAATGTCTTAAACCAAAACAGTTTTTGGAGCAATTAAATTATGTTACAGGACATCACAACAAAAGCATCTCTACTTAACCATCCTTTATTAAAATTGTAGACCAGAGTGTAACATGTGTGTGCTATGTCTTTAAGAAGCATGGGAGGCTATGCATGCATGTATAAATTCTAGACATGTGCAATCCCTAGTGCCATTTTGTTGAAGCAGCCAGAGAGTGAACATGTATGATCACAGTAATTAGTTTGTATATAAGTTACTTAGTCATAGTCAATAGCCTCTATAGTAATCTGTTTGTATAGAATAAAGCTGCTTAAACAGAACCCATGAAGACTTGTTTATTCGTGTACCAACATGAAAGAGAAATGGTAGAGAACCAGCATGAGATGTAAAGACGACAGCGAAGGTAAAACCGAGAGAAAACAGTATAAACACAATCAGAGAGAATCAAAGGTAATGAAAAATAGTACAAATTATACACTTGATGCAAAGAGGCAAGAAAGGGCATTACAAGAGCAGAAACCATGTTATCAGACACACGGAAAGTTCAAAAGGTTTGTTAACTAAAGAAAATGTTTAAGATTAAAGTACTTGACAAGACAATTGACTTTAAAGTACAAACCAAATCTGTTTAAGACAGAACGATCATGTTTAATGCAAAAAGAGCATGTTTAAGGCAAAACAAACAGGTTTAAGACAGAACAAGTATGCTTAAGACAGAACAAGTATGTTTAAGGCAGAACAAGTGTGTTTAAGGCAGAATTGGGCAGATTTAGAGTAAAACGAGCACAAGAAAGTACATTGGGCAAAAAAAGGGGGGGGCTTAAACAAACAAAAAAAGAATATAATAAGAAAAAGCAAAAAAACACAGTAAGCAAAAATAAAGCAAAGTGACTGCTTGTGTTTAGGCAAAGTGCTGTGTTTGGGCATAACTATTACTTTGTATTGTATCAAGGGCATCATTCGATGTATCTCAGAGTGTATAAAAGGGCTTACAGTGTGTGCTTATTACTGTGCATGTACAGTATTTTAAAGAGTTTACTGTGTGCAAAGTGCAACTATTTCGTGTAATCCAATCAAAGTATAGTTATTTGAAGAAAAGTTCTTGTACTGGGTGTGTCTATTTTAAACTGTCACCATTACAGAGTGCTTCTTGTACTGTAAAGAGTTGCCTAGTAAGATACTGCCATTTTGGGGACATTTCAGCGTGTTGCATGTAGTCATTTGCAAAGCGAAAATACTTCCAAAAGATATTGAATTTGGGCAACAGAAGTTCAATTTATTTGCATTGTACAGTTGCTTGATGTATTTCTTGCAATGATAAAAGGTGTTTCTTACAAAAGATTACAAGAGTATTATAGTGCTTGTGAATTGCTCAGTTGCATTGTAAAGTTCTTGAATGTTTCTTAAAGTGATTACTTTGACAAGTGATGGCATATGACTGCAACATTCCTGCTTTTGTTGATAAAGTTCCAATGATTACTTTAGCATTTCTGTCTTTACCAATTTTGAAAGTCAATGATTTTAGCATTTCTCCCTTTACCAATTCCGCAAGCATAGCGAGTAATGATAAATGACTTTAGCATTTTTACCTTTACCAATTTTGAAAATAAATGATTTTAGTATTTCTGCCTTTGCTAATCGAAGACTTTATAAAGCATTGACAAGTTTGAAAAGCCATTCCACAAAGTTTTGTAAAGCATCGATGACCCAAAAAAAGTTATTTTGCAAAGTACAGTAAAGTATCGAGAATTCTAAAAAGCTATCTCGCAAAGTACAATAAAGCATTGGGAAATCTGAAAAGCTATTTCACAAAGTGCAATAAAGCATCGAGAAGCCTGAGAAGTTTATTTCTCAAAGTCTAGTTATTTGAAAGTACTACGACATTGTTCATTCACACAATTCCGATAAGCTTAGCGAGAGAAAGTATAAGTACAGAGCACAAAAGCATTGAACAAATTGTGTTTATGCCAATTACTAATGCACGTGTGTGTGTGTGTGTGTGTGTGTGTGTGTGTGTGTGTGTGTGTGTGTGTGCGTATTTGCAAGACCTTTTGTTGGTATATGTTAATATGGCAGATGAATTTTGAAAACCTCAACTACTTGAGTTTGATCAGAACATTGCAGAGAATTGGAGAATATTTGAACAAGATTATATTTTCATACAAGCAACTTATGCAGATAAAGAGGTGCATGCCAAGGCATTTATTTTGATAAATCTAGCAGGATCTGAGGCCACAGAAAGGGAACGTTCATTTGTATATGCACCAGTAGTGTATGAAGGTGAAGGTGCAGACCACCATATTCTTGTGCAAGCTGAATCAAGGGAAGTATTTGATGCATACGTTTAGAGAAATGTGCAACCCCCAGAAGAACATTACATTACTGAGGCATTTGTTTTAAACAAGAAATCAGAAACCAGGGGAAACACTTGCAGTTTATATAACTGACTAGAGAAACAAAGCTAAATCAGGTTTGGTGATTTGAAAGATGAGCTGATAAAGGACAGAGCTGTATGTGGTTTTACTAGTGCTGCAGTAAGAAATATTCTACTTCATGATTTTGATTTGACATTAAGCAAAGCAACAGAGATATGTCAGACCCATGAGGTGACAGAAAGAAATATGAACATGCTTGCAAGTCCAAAAACATGGTTTCAGTGAGCTCCGGAGCGAATGTAGATAGTATACAACACATGGCAAACAGAAACAAGCCTAAGCAAGGGGCAGCCACAAGGTTTTCAAAGAAGGTATAAAGCTTTCAAAAAAGTTCCAGGAAAAAATGCAAGCTCCACTGTGAGGTCAGTGCAACAAAAATGTGAGTCAGCACAACCTAAGTCTAGCTTTACTGTTAACTGTTGCAATTGTGGTGCAAATCATGAGTCTAAAAGAGACAAGTGTTTAGCATATGGACAGCAATGACACAAGTGTAAAAAGTGGAACCATTTCCAAAAGTTTTGTAAATCAAGTAGGCCTCACTCAATTGTAATAAAAGGTCACACAGAAAAGCAAGTTGATTAAGTAGAGCCGAAACAGTCAGCTTTCTATGTGGATGGTATATCAGTACTTGGAGAACGAGTCGATGCAGTAAACTTATTAACAAGGATAAGTGTTTTTATATGGTTCGGATCAATGGAAAATCCACTGAGCTCAAAGTAGACATTGGGTTGAAGAGTAATGTTAGATAAGCAGACACATTTGCAAAAGTGCCAACTATAGAACAATTCAATGTGACCAGCAGTGTGAGACTTGTTGCGTATGGAGGTGAAGAAATTCATACCAATGGTTCAGTAATACTTTTATGTTATTTGGCTGAGAACTGTTACAACTTATTATTCTACATAGTCCAATAATCATCCTGTGAGTGTAATTCCGAGTCCAAGTTTTTCTGAAGCCATTTTCTCAGGGTATGCTGATGTTTTTGATGACAAGTTGGGCAAACTTCCAGTTGTATATTCTATGAAGTTAGATCCCAAAGCTACTCCAATAGTCAGACCAGCAAAAAGAGTTCCAATAGCAATGTAAAATAAAGTCAAAGTTCAGTTGAATAAGATGGTACGGCAAGGTTTGACTTGCCAAGTTACAGAACCAACTGAATGAGTGTCATCCATGGTAGCCGCTCATAAGAAAGGATAAGACAAAATCAGAATATGCATTGATTTTAGAGATTTGAACAAAGCATTAAAAAGGCCTTATCATTCAATGTGCACAGTTGATGTTGCAGCTCATAATACTAAATGCCACTGTATTTTCTGTTTTGGATGCAAAGAGTTCATTTTGGCAAGGGATGCTTGATTACAAATCCTCTTTTCTAACTACTTTTGGTACTCCATTTGGCAGATACAGATTCCTAAGGATGCCATTTGGAATAAAGTCTGCAAGTGAAGTTTTTCAGCATGCAATGTAACAAAATTTTGTCAGGTTATCCTTGTGCCATAATAGTAGATGATCTATTAGTTGGCGGCAATGGCAAAGTAGTACATGACAAAAACCTCAAGAAAGTTCTAGACAGGGCACATGAAGTAAGCTTGAAGCTTAATCCTCTGAAGTGCCAGAAGTGTCTTATGTAGGACATTTGTTTACAAGTACAGGCTTAAGACCTGACCCATTTTCTGGGCATGGTCAATTATTTAGGCAAGTTTATACCAGACTTCAGTGAGTTGACAGCACCTTTGAAAGACCTAACATGCAAAAATATTCTATGGTCATGATTGGAACATCTTCCATAGACATTTGATGACCTTAAGCAGAAAACTGTTACCCCACCTACATTAACATACTATGATGTGAATAAACCAGTTGTTCTTTCCTGTGATGCTTTAAATTTTGTTCTTGGTGCAGTTATTTTTCAAGAGGGAACAACAGTAGCCTCTGCTTCTAGGACATTTACTCAAACTGAGATGCATTATGCTCAAATTGAGAAAGAGCTCTTGGCGATAGTTTTTGCATGTTCCAACTTTCACAATTATATTTATGGTTGAGCTATCCAGATTGAAACTGATTATCAACCTCTAGTTACCATTCTAAAGAAGACTATGCATTTCACTCCAGCAAGATTACAAAGAATGATGCTAAAATTGCAAAAGTACAATTTCAAAATGATCCATACCAAAGGTAAATTGCTCTATCTGGCTGATAACTTATCCAGATCACATAGAAGTACAACAGAACAGCTTGATGCTGAACGTTTTGACGTTGATGTAATGTCAGTGTGTATTTTTCCACCGGTAGAGCTGATGAGTAGATCACACTACGAATGATCCAATTTCACAAAAGCTTGATCACTACATCAATGTCAGAGTGCCATCAAAGCAATCTAGTGTATTACCTGAGGTGCAATCGTATTTTCCTTAGAGAGATGGATTGTTGATGGAAGATGTCATTATTTTCAAAGGTCCTAAAATTGTTGTTCCTGCTTCCTTACAGCAAGAAAATATTCAGATTTTGCATTGTGGTCACCCAGTTTTATCATCCACTAAGAGTAGGGCAAGAGAACTACTATTTTGGCCTTCATTATCAAGAGTAATTGATAGAGTCTTTTCTTCTTGTTCAGTATGTAATAGTACCAAAGTGCATTTGTTAACAGAGCCGCTTCAGCTAACTCCAATAACAGAACTACCTTGGTCTAGTGTAGCAACTGATATTTTTGAGTGGAACAATCAACACTACTTGGCTTTGGTAGACCCTTACTCAAATTGGTTTGAGATTGATATGCTACCAAACTTGACCTCAACAGCTGTTATTACTAAGTTGAAACATCATTTTTCAATTCAGGGTAATCCACACAAACTTTATTCTGACAATGGTACTCAATTTACTACCCAGTTGTTTCATAAATTTGCAAGAGAATGGGACTTTGTACATGTCACTAGTACTCCTGAATATCCTCAATCTAATGGTCTGGCTGAAGGAGCAGTACAGAGTGCAAAGCAATTACTTGAAAAATCACAGCATGGCAATACCGATGTATTCTTGAATTTACTTAATCTCAGAAACATACCTTGTGATGACATTTTTGGCTCACCTGCTCAAAGACTACTTTCCAGACAAACTACAATTATGCTACCTATTTCATCAAGTTTGTTGCAGCCTAACTCTAAGAACAATAAAACCATCAAGGTCAATTGTTGAAGAAGCGTAATATCCAGAAATCTAGTTACGACAGATGGGGCATATTACATTGTTCATTGAGGGAAGGAGAGACGGTATGAATTCAGATAATGAAAGGTTTTGATTGAATAGGAGAGGTTACAGGCATCTGTGCCAAGCTGAGATCCTATTTTGTAAGCTCAGAGGGTGTGGATTATAGGAGGAATCACAGATATCATATTCCTGTACCAGAATCATAATCATTACAATCACAACATTGTATCTGTGATGCAAAGTCTAAATCAAAGAATGAGTCAGACATTGTTTCCAGGACAACCATTTTGCACAGACTGTCCCAGTTGCTAAATTTGATTCCCAGTTTTATGTCACATGATATGGACGAGTTTCTAAGCCTAGTCTGAAATACACAGCAACATGGACTTGATTTATATATATATATATATATATATATATATATATATATATATGTGTGTGTGTGTGTGTGTGTGTGTGTGTGTGTGTATTTAGTGTTGTATAATGCATGTCTTTAGATTATCTGTGATTTCTGCATTCTAAATAATCTCATGACAAATTGCATGAGCTATTTCTCAAAGAGGGAGGATGTAGATCAGAGTGTAACATACGTGTGCTATGTCTTCAAGAAGCATGAGAGGCCGTGCGTGCACATATAAATTCCAGACAAGTGCAATCCCTAGTGCCATTTTATACAAGCAGCCAGAGAGTGAACTTGTATGATCGCAGTAGTTAGTTTGTATAGAAGTTACTTAGTCATAGTCAATAGTCTTTATAGTAATGTAGTAATGTGTTTGTATAGAAGAAAGCTGCTTAAACAAACCCCCATGAGGACTTGTTTATTCATGTACCAACACAAAAGTGACAAAAATGAGCAGCCAGACGTCTCCTGCTATGATTTCATAAAACCATTTTTCCTGTCTAGTTATTTCTGACTGTGTCTCTCCTTAAGAATCTCTCCTACACCTAAAACACCTAGGTTCACAGAACCATTTGCTCCTTTAAATTCATCCCACCATTACATTTTCATCATGTGAAGAAAAAGAAATTGAAGACCTCTTGAATCAAATCCACTAGGAAATCCCTCTAATGAATGACCCGTTCCAAGCTTGACTCTTCTCTGATTCAAAGACTAACTTAGAGACCACCCTCAACATAGTTTTGATTTATCCCTTGCACAAAATATTATACTTATACTCTACATTTGTAATCCTATAATAGTATAGCCCCTACCAAAAAAACACTTCTTCTGACTTCCATCTGATATAAGTTCTTTCAAATATAGGGAAAATGTTAGAAAAAAATAGCCTACTATCATCTGTATAATTAGATCCCGGAAAGCCATATCCTCTCTAAATACCAACATGGTTTCTGGAATGGAAGCAGTACTATAACTGCTACCTGTGTTCTTTCTAATGACATGTTTAGCAACAACAAACATCTAACTGATCTTCCCAGCTTCCTTTAATCTTATATGCAGAAAAATAGTATTTATATATTAGAGTCCTCTGCTACAATAATAAAAAAATATATAGAAAATTATAATGTCCATCTTCTCACATTGCATATATCTTATTCTACAAGAGATATAAGATAATACATACATACATCCATATATTCATATAGATAGATGGGTCCCTATCAGAAGTTCGAATTTTCAAAAACTCAAAATTGATATGGTCGAGACCATATGATTGATTTTCCAAAAGCTCAGTGCTTATATATATATATATATATATATATATATATATATATATATATATATATATATATATATATATATATATATATATACTATGCAGAGGGTGTGGTGTGTGCAGCATTGTTGATGTTTTCTAAAGCTGAGTTTTCAGAAACTCAATCATATTGTCTCAACAATATGAATTCTGAGTTTCTGAAAACTTGAACTTCTGACATAGACCAAGATAGATAGCTCCAATGATAGAGAGATAGATAGACGTAACAAACTTACTTGAGACCCAACACATCTAAAGCATACAACAAATGAATGAAAAATCTAAATAAATTCTATCAATACAAAAAAGACCACAAACACAATGATCTTGCCCTACCTGACTTGTCATGTACATCTTATTCTCATCTACAAGATAAATAAAATAATACATACATATATACATAAGTATATAGATAGAGATAGATAAATAATGTTATATTAGTTGAGACCCAGAACATCTAAACCATCCACTAAATCGGGATTCTAAACAATTATTTATCAGTGTTGACAAGACCGCAAACATGTTTTGGTATCTAGGGATATGAACAAACTAAACATTAAAGTTGCAGTATCACACAGGAATGGCAAAATCAAAAATTAATAAATTGCTTTTATAGGTCTAAACAAATTTCTCATGCTATGACCAGTTGGAAAATGGATTTTAATAGCACAATTTCAGTATGTCCTCCATTTAAAGTTGTTGCCTTTCAGGAAAAAAAAATTATCTTGCCTTCAGATAAGTTTTAATGAAATATGTTGACTCGTAACACTTATTCCACATTAAAAATATCCATTTCAAGTCTTAAGAAAAGCCAAATGGTGTCCTTCTCAGAACACAGCAGACTTGTTCTTGGGCTCTAATCTTTATAAACTCCTTAAATTACATCCACTTAATTTCTCACATGCTGGAACTCAATCCAGCACTCCCATTTTAACCCTAGGATAGTCAGTCCAAATATTTCATCATCCCACCTCCACCCTACCAGCAAACTTAATTTCTCTTAATATAGATATTCAATACTAGCCCCAAAACGTTGGAAATAATTGCCTGTTTCTTTGAAATATAATAATGCTACACTGTTTTATGAATCATACTGAAAATGTTTCTGTTGCAAATTACCAAATGCAAATGTTTCTAGGATAATCATAGTTTCCATAGCTATGTTTACATTCTATACTCGTAAATGCAGTCTAACAGCAGTAATAAATCAGATATAACCTTTAAAGACTATTAGCAATCTAACTTAGCACCCATACCCCTTCCTCCAAAAAAGATTATAGCATTGGGAGATTTTTTTTCTTTTATTTTTCAGGTATATAAACTGAATGGTAAGATGAAATAGCAGTTGACATAAACCATGGATTTTATCATACCCAATTTGTCTAAGATTATTGTATGTTGTCTTTCTGAAATGATCACTTGGCATAGTATGGAATACTATACATATAAGGGTATTAGAAATCATGCATCATGTTGTAAATACTGTATATAATAAACTTCAAACACTTTATATTACATTTTACTTTTTTCGACATTGCTTTAAAATATTTTATGTTGCTTTTTACTGTTGCATTGTTTGGCTTATATAGTGTTTTCACATAATTTTATGTTTCTTGAGCTTATTTTCCAATGCTAAGTCTGAAATAGGTCCAAGAAGACCAGTGCTTTAGCACTATTAAACTATCAAAGTACGCAAATAATCATCTAAATACCTTAACAGACAAACAAAAAAAAAAGAAACAGTTTTGTAGTACACATCTTTCCCTTCTCACCTGGAAAATCTGCTATTAAAAAAAAATTCTGTAACCACAATTGCCTTATTTTGCTATCAAAATGAAGCATAAATATTATCTACAAAATAACCTGTGAACACAACACATTTGATAGGGGAAAGGCATCTTTCTGATTACTCAATATATTATTCAGCTTTTGAATAATTTTATGTTTATTTAAAAAATCAGCAAATGAAAAAGCTCACCAGTTATCTAGTACCTCTTTAAAACTATTAATAAAAGGAATTTGATCATTTTTTATGCAAATATAAAATCTCATCTGGGCTATGCATGAAGCTATATCCTTGAACTACTGCTACTATCATATTTAGCAAATAATGATCAGACGATTTACATGTGTAACTGTAAGCTCTGCCATTCCAAAAACAATAGTGTGACTTCAGATAAATTACAGTAAATATTAAAACTTACTGCAGTACACTTAACATTTCTTGTGGGTGAGCTTTATCTGCACCCCTTTAATATGTGGATGGAGGGGATCCATACCCAACATCCCTGTAACTTGCAAATACCAGCTCAGAGATCATGTTGCTTAAGAGTAGATGTACTCTGAGAACCCACAATTTCTGTCTTAGCACATAGTCCTCCTATTTGCATTTGCAGTGTCACTTGGTTACATCCCTCAGACTACAGGAGGCACACTAATCCCATGGTCATCGCAGCATGGGATAAGTTAAAATCTCAAAGAAGCAATACATTCTGAGAACAATATCTATTGAAAAAACAGGTAAACTCAAATGTAAGAGAAGATAGTGCAAGTATAAATACAAAATCAACAAAAGATTATCAAGGGAATCTCGTGTCAGATGTATGCACTTAATGGAATTAATACATTTTGGAATTAAATGTTTATTCTTAAGAATAAACTGCTACAGTTCCACAAGGACAATAAATTATTAATGTGATTATACTACTCAGGTGCCATTCTTAATGGTGCAAGGACAGGCTGTAATAATTACATTTTTACAGAAGTAATGTTGACTACTACAGGATTGCTGCTGGAGAATTAGCATATGTATCATCTCCATACCATGTGGAGTTATAGCCAATGTACTACCTAGCCTTAGCATAGACATTAATATTCTAAATTTAACATACTGTAAACAAAACTTATGAGAGGTGTTCGTATATTTGCATCAAAACCATTTACCGCAGCATCTCAACACAGAGCCACAGACAACTGATTGATACCATTCATAAAGCCCTGAGTAGTAGCACAAATTCTGGTATAAGACGATAAGTTAACTTAAACATTTTACTTTAGTGACTCAAATTTTGTAATTGTATTTCAGCCTGCATCCCCCCTCAATAATAATATAGGGATGAGAGGCAATGTGACAGAAAGTCACATCTAATAAACAAACTACAACAGGAATGCCCAGTATTATTTGGTGCAGCTAGGAATTGTACATTTTCACATTTTACTGTATCAACAGGATTAATCCATTAACTAGTGTTTTAAAACAAGAAGTTTAAAATATAGTACTTTTTTGTGCAGTTTGACAGAACAGTTACTTATTTTAAATAAAAAAGAACTGTAATGCTGTCATATAAGAAATAAGATACATTACCTATTACTTAATGCAAGTTCCTCAGTAAAAATGTATGACATTTAACTGAGAATGTATTCACTGTAAACATCCAAATAAATTAATTATTAGAAACCACTAAACTGCAACCAATACACTAAAGCAAACTACATTTTCAAACTCCAGCAATTATCACTTACTTATCAGGAATCTATAGGATAGTAATAGTACTCTTATCCCTCTGCTGGCAGGCATAACAATTGCTATAGGTGTACTTGGCTTGGACTCTACCTTGCACTTGATTTTTTAGTAGTCAGGAATTATTATTCACTGTTCCCAAATAAAGTAATCGACAAGTGATGAGTTGTGTAACACAACCTTCTACCACAAAAAAAAAAAATCTTTTCAAGAAAATAGAGCAACTTCTCAAAACCCATATCTATACATGTCATTTTTAACAAACATATACCACTACTTCATACAAATATTGCTTGCAGGGCAATAGTTGTTTGAGTTACACTAGACATCTTTAAAAATGCAGCACAAATTACAACAACTGAGTCTTCACACTAACAGTGGACTTACCTAAGGAAAGCCAAAGCCATATCAATCAAATACAACATTTATAAGGTAGTTAGAAACAAAATGACACCCTAGATCTCACAGTTTTGGTTTGTTTTACCTCTACCTATCGTTGAACTAGTATATTATTTTCACTTATTTTAGGTTTTAAGCAAGTTGTCATTAACATTTGGTATTAAAAGTTAGAATATGTGTGGTCTGGTTTCCTCTATGACTTTAAGTCATTCTTTATACAATTCACAATTAGCTCTCTGTTTGTTACAGATTTGCCATTTATGAAGCTGTTTGGTTTAAAAAAAAAAAAAGATGGCGTGTAGCAGCGAGAAGCCGAATAAAACTGTAAGGAGAAAATCTTTGTCAAGAGAATGCCACCAGGGTGTTCTTGTTACTTGCCTCTGGACAATGGCTATTGACTATTTATATTCAAAACACACAGACCTGTGTGTGTGTGTGTGTGTGTGTGTGTGTGTGTGTGTGTGTGTGTGTGTGTGTGTGTGTGTGTGTGTGTGCACGCGCACGCAATCTTCTATATACATGCATACAAATATTCCAAGCAAAGACTTTAATACCCTTCTAGCCTGCCAATATACCAAAACAGTTGTTCCCATAATAAGTGTTCAGGCTACTGCTTGCTTTAATGTAGTTAAGTAGTCTGCTCTGTAACTTTTTGATAACCTCAAACATTCCCAGAAGTAGTTGTCTGTAAATGCCCTTATATACCTGAATAAGATCTCATTTTTAATATCTATGAGACACTGTACAACTTCAGATATTTTAGTCTTTCATAATAACTTAAATGTTCACATCCATTGATGCCCTTGGTATGTTTCCACTATACACTTTCCAGTTTACTCATGCTTGTTTTCTTGTAAGGCTTCCTCAGTAGCCAAATTTTTTGAGGGTATTTCCTTGCGAATTTTCCATTACACCTACAATTCACAGGGTGAAGATTCTTTAAATTCAAATTTTCCTGTTCTAGACATTACTCTTGCTGGGTATAACACACTTTCTATACTCCAAAAGAAAAAAAAAAGGTATGAGTAAAGCTGCTTAAACTGGCATCATGACTGATGGGTTTGTACTAGCCAACTACTATAATATTATGCATAAGGTGCTATTTGATTTAGAAAAGATTGTATTAGTGTAAGATGCAAACTTTATTTCAACATCTCTTGGTATCCTTCTTGACCTTATTAATTTGAATATCATGAAAAATGTATGCCAAACCTTCCCTTACAGTTCTCATTTTCATAATAGCAGTTTTGTTCCCACTAGAATTTATGCTTACTAGACAAACTTTGCTGGGATTAATAAATTATTATACAACGACTCCCTATTAATATTCGAAAACATGCATGCTGATTGGCCAGCCCGACCAGTGTGCCCATTGTAAATCCCACAATATACCAATGGAAAAAGGTCTGGTCGCCCGGACTTTTTTCCGTTGGTGTAAAGTGCCCCAAAACCTTTTTTTTTTATTTTTTTTACAATTAAAAAATAAAGAGAAAATGGAGCAACGGAGACCTTCTTTTCTCCGTTGCTTCCATTTCAAAGCATTGATGTACTGGGTATGCGTGGGAACGCAAGTCCCATACGCATGCGCAGTACATCAAAACGAAGAAGCAGTATACCACAAATGGTGGAAGAACAGTAATCCACCATTATACAAAGACATTATTTAAGAAAATTAAGTATTTTTTTCATAAATAATGTCATTGTGTAATAGCAATAACCGACTCCATGGTTGTGGTATATTGAAGATTTACCCATGGTTGCCTTTGTTTAATCACTTGGGCTTTGCCCTCATGATTAAACCACACCAAACGAGGATACATTTTCAATATACCACACCAAGTCGTCGGTTATTGCTTAACTATACAATACTATTGTCTTTGTGTTTTGTGATGCATATTCTGATTTTAGCATCAGCTCTATATTTAGTACATGGGACATCTGACAGGATAAGTAAATGAATAGGCCAAGTAGCTAACATTGTCCTGTGATGGATCCTAGCGGTACCCCTTTTCTCCTGAAAATCAAGTGCCACACATTAGACTGGTTCTTTTCCTTCATTTTTCCACCTTTCATTCAATTTGTGATATAGTCTATAAGTACTAGATGTGCCTTTAAATATTACAATTTAGGTCCACTGTACTAAAGATTTTACTATAGCAAAGAGTACTATATCTGCTTGTCATCAAAAAGCTGAGACACTTGAAACTGAGTCCCTAAATCCCTTGTCAATGAATTGAGCTTCTCTGTTGTTTCATGCATTAAAATGTTATTTTTTGTAAATTATTATTTTTCATGTATTTAAATGCTCTTTTATTAATATTTAAATCTAAGTCTCTTTCCCTTGCGTGGTCTTCCATTATGAATACTGTCCAATAGTACTGATGTCAAAACTATAGCAGACCTTCTGGAAAACTGCTTTGAGAAAACTGTATCTACCTTAGCTTCCTGCCCATGTCCAAACTATCATGTCAAACTCCACATCAGTTTCAGTTAAAAGATATAACCCTGTTTACTGTAAGAAAAAAAATCTCCAAATTACCAAACAGGATGTCACCATGGGATCAGATGATCTGCATAAAAAAATCATAAACATGGCTGCACAATCCCTTACTAGCCCTGTGCCACACCATATAAACAGATGCATGATGAATGTAATACACCATTGATCTAGAAAGAAGCGCATATTATTAGAAGATACCTCTAAAGAATCAGATGACTGCATGCCAGACACTAAACTGAGGATGTACCTGTTGTAGAAGGAAGTAGTAGTCCACAAAAATTAGAAAAACTAACAGATCAAAAAAGAGCCATAAAGATGGTAGAGCTGACTATTGAGGATAAGAAATAAATTATGCCTTGTTATTATTATGCAAGAAACCCAGAATTTCTGGATAAAAGATATTCAAAACATTAAGAGAGAAATCAGATGAAAGAAAAATACTTGTACAAGAAAAAATGTCAAAAAAAAATTCAAATGCAAATTTGTGTTCATTAATACAACACATTTATGAAAAACATTGTATAGACAAAGAAACTTTGAGCCATTTGGAAAAAGAAATGACTGAGGAAGTTTGAAAAATATAATGAACAAAAGCTAGAGATTTTTGAAAGGTGTAAAAAAAGAAACATGGATTTGGAAAAGAGTGATCTGATATGGTGCAATATTTATGCAAAGGAGAAAGCCAAACTAATCAATATACTGCAAAAAAATCTATGGTATTTGAAACGAAGTACAGGCAAATGCAAGCAGGTATGGAAAATTTTACAATCTAAAAAAATAAGATCACAAAGAGGGAACATAGAATATAAGATTAGTAAAGTAGAAGTTAAACAACTAGAACCTGAAGTTCTGAAATACGTGTGAAGTGAAAGATTTAATGTAGAAAGTCTAACGCAGGTTATGTCATGGAATGATGGAACAATGAGTCTCCAAAGTAGAGAGAAACAGGTGGAGTGGCAGAAATCTGAAGAAGAAATATGAACATTGGAAAGAAAAAGAGATTTAATATGGTGCACTGCTTATTCAAAGGAGACATCAAAACTAATCAATTCAAAAAAGCAACACCAAAGACATTGAAGAGAAATACAAGCAAAGGCATCCTGATATTGAAAATGTTGCCATACAAAAAAAAAAAAGAAAAAAGAAAACAAAGGTGATAGTAGAAAAGAGGATTAATAATGGAGAAGTTAAAGAAGCAGAAGCTGAAGTTATGGATTACCTGTGAAGTGAAGGATTTATTTTATTATTTTTATTTATTTTACATTTGTTGACCGGGCTAGTCTAGCTGGATACATGTCCATTTTCAGTAGAGGCCCGGGGAGAAAAGCTCCACAATAAAATTTAGTGTAGAAGATTTAGTGTAGAAAATCCAATTCTGGTAACACTATCAAACAATGAGTCCCCAAATTGAGGAGAAACAGGTGGAAAGGGAAGCATCTAATCAGTTGCAACATGAAATCAGTACTGAAGTTTATTTGGAGTTGCACAGCAAGGGAAGAAACAGGAAACAGTGGCAACTCTAACACAGTCAGTGTTGCAGACTGAAAGGCCAGTGAGTTCCCATATGAAAGAAAAATGGATGATGCAGTATGCAGCAGAAGAGAACATGTCACAGGAAGATGTTCTGAAACTTTCTGTAGAATGCCTAGAGGAAACAGAGAACAAATAAACAAAAAGATATAAGTGTAGAGTTGCTTGATTTAATACAGATGGATAGATATATTAACACTGATACAAGAAATAGATAAAAGAAAGTCAATAAGAGCCAGATGCTAGAAGTCTGATAAGACAAATGAACACAGTAATCAAGACTATTGACAAAAATGTGTGATATAACAGACGTAAATAGGATATGAGGTTTGGAGACAAACCAATTTGTCCAGGAACATCTTCAGAAGGGGGTAGATAATTATATTAGTGGGATTTAAGAGGGTGGGGGATGAAATGGTTAAATGGAAGGAGGGATGATTGGGAGGAAATGAGGTAGGGTGGGGAGGGGTTTAAGGGATTTAGGCAATTGTAGCTGGATAAGGAATCACATTTTTGGGTGAGCATGCTACAGCAGGTATTCGCCCATGATAATCTGCAGGTATTGGTGGACAGGTAGGCCTTGGAATCATTGAGTATGGAAGAGGTGAGTGAGGTTTAATAACAGTTTTTTTTTTTTGTTTTCTTTGTTGCTGTGTGAAGGTGGTCTACATCAGTGGAGAATGCCTATGGGATTGCAGTGGGGGGCTAGTGAGTGGAGTCTCCTGCTCAAGGGTATGAATGGTCAGAGAAGAGTACTTTTAAATCAAGGTTTAACCATTTTCTAGAACATGGGGGTTTAGGTAATTTAGGTAAGGTAGTTGCAAGACTATCCTGCCAAATAGTGAGGCTAATCCAAATCTGTTATTTTCATGGCCTTATACCATTAATGGAAGAAGCTTTGGCATTTTCAGTTAATGATAAGAGAAGTTGGTAAACTGGTCTTCTTTCTTGGCCTTGGGGTCAGAATTTTTTTTGTTACACTTATGTTCACATGTCCACCACCGTTGGAGGAGTGTGGGTATTATGTGTTTACTGGCTACTGTCCTTAGTTCCTGATGTGTGCCAGGCCTTCTGCATGGTGTGTTGAATACTTTTGCAAGCTTGAGGGTCCCTTGGTGACAGTGGGGACAGCACGCATGCTCTGTCTACTTGGGGCTTCTCTTGATTATATATATATTTATATATATATATATATATATATATATATATATATATATATATATATATATATATAAAGTCAGTGTTATGTTACGTAATTTTTGATGGGGTTCTCAGCTCAATAGTGGTGATGGTTTGTGGCTTTCACTCGGGTTTGGGATTCGTTGGTTGGATAGTCTACCATGCTCAGTTTCAGGTATTTCCTCAGTGAAGCCTTGAATGGTTTTCGCATGCTCTGAGCATCTGGTGTGGCTGTGGTCACTCATGCACAGTGGCAGTGACGGTCAGAGAATTTGGGCCATTATGTCTCCCAGCTATGCAGATTTATGTCGACTATCCAGGCATACCTTTCAACATGTTCCTCGAAGCCGGGACAAATATTGTTAATGTCATCACTGCAGTTTTGGGATTGTTTTAGTAGGTATTATTTGAATACGGGCTATTACCTCTGGGTTTGACTGCAGTGCATTTGGGTTTTGTAATGGCATCCAAAACATGTGTACAGTTGAGAAATTTATAAAGTGAAAATATTCAGTTTATGTGATAATGTGCCTCAGCATTTCATTAATTATTCTCCTTTCGGTATTCATCACATATATTTATAAAAGCCAAAAGAAAAATAAGTAAATAAGTACATTAAAATACATACACTGGCAGCAAGAACATCAAATAAAGTGTCACACTGAAATACAAAACATATCTGCTTTCCTAGTACATTTCCTTATAAAGAAGTTAAATACATTGATATAGAGGGCATCTCATTGCTGACTACCATTTTATGATCTTAAGTAATAACTACTGAAATAAACAACTTTTGTTATGGGGCCTTATGAAAAGAATCAGGTTAATTTTGTAATGTAGTCAACTACATGAAAATGTACATTGAATTATGATAGATTATGCTAGATCATGATTTTCTCTGATACTACCTTAACTGTCTGTATGACTATATGGTAATGTCATGTTCTTAAAAGTTAAAAAGAAAGTGAAAGGCATCATTTGTTTGTACTATTCTAAAACACTGATACAGACAGTATATACCATTTTGGTACCTTTATTCTCTGGGGAATATGCCACCAAAGTCAGATGTATGTGCCTATTTATGACCAGAATACAATGTCCACAATGGTTAGCTAAGAAGTTATGCATTACTGTGTTCCTCCTATAATGGTTTGACTAGTGTAATAATCAATTTGCTCGGTGTGTAATATGATCAGATCCAGCTATTCTTTAGCTGAGTCACCTGTTCTTGTTATCCAAGCAGTGTTTTTCCACATTCTAACAGGAAACCGTTGCAAGGGATTATTCTGTATATAAGAATGGACTGCTCCCATTTTACTGCACGATTCATGTTAAAATGCAGAAAACCAAGAGAAAACACTTGGCTAGCAGCTTGCAAGGCAGATGAAAGGCATTGAAGGTTGACAAAATCTAAACTAAGTCACATAGAATTCTAGAAAAGATGCTATCCAAAATTCATTCTGTGCAAAAGGATGTACACTTTTATAAATATTTAAATGCTCAGTCATTAATATTTAGGTTTAGTGGTATCAACTATTTAAAGTTTCTATGAGTTAATATAGGCAGTAGCATGGACTGTTAAAGTAGCACGCACATATGTAATTCAAGTCACATTAGGAATGACAGATGCAATTGTCAGAGTATAGTAAAGTAATGGTATAAAATCTAGAGTATATCAGTTTGAAACAGGAATAATCAGCTATGTGAGAAGTTGGCAGCCGAAACATTTAGACAAAGATGTTATGCAGTTATATCACTGGACTGCTCTAGTTTCTGTTTAATGCAGCTGAAAGAAAAGATAAATATCAACCAGCTTATCATGGAAGAGATTATAAAATATCCTAATCACTTCACCTTATTCTAAGGAGATGGGAAAGGTGGTCTCTCATTACCTACGAGTTGGCAGCTGCTTTTGCACAGCAAATTGTATGGGTAGCCAGTAGGGACATATCTTTGATGGTTGAGATTTTCCCAGAATGTCTGGAAGCTGACTCAGACTGGGCTAAAAAAAAAAAAAAAAAAACTGGGAAGTTGGTGTAGCTTTAGGGTCATGGGTTCATAGGTTCATACTAGGCTATCTGCCCTAGGGCATTTATAAGCCTAGCCAGAGTGTGTTTTGCTTTCGCCTCCCATTTTAAATTAATTTTGCTATGCCCATTTTCGAGGTTAGTATACTGTGTCTCTGTCTAACAGTGACACAGAAGTGATACCCGGGGTAAACCTACAATCTCCCATCCACTCATCAAGATTCCTCTTGAAGAGAGTCAGTGAGGGACTCTGCCTAACCTGGACTGGGATTTTATTCCAGAGTGAAGGGAGCCTCTGGGTTATGAATCTGTCCCTCAAGCATGTCCTATTTATTTCAGTGCTGAGGTTCAAGTCTCTCGAGTGCATAACTCGATGGGATTTGGATTTTCTGAGGTGCAGCATGTCCATTAATTCCGGGCTGGACATGGCTTTATACGTCAGGCACAGATCGCCTCTGAGCAGGCGGTATGCCACTGAGTAGAGCTGGAGTTTCTTTAACCGGGCAGCATATGGCATCCGTTTGAGCCCTTTGATCCTCTCTGTGAGGTACTTTTGGGGTCTTTCCAGTTGCTGCAGGTGTCTGGTAAGGTACATCCCAAAAGGGGCCTTGTACTCAATTATGGGCCTGATGAGGGATGAGTAAAGAGGCACGATGACCTCCCTTGATCTAGATGTGAATCCCTTCATGATTAGGTGGGCTATATAAAATGTTTTTCTAACCACTTTGGCCACGTGGTTGTCAAATGAGAGATTGCTATCAACTTGGGTCCCCAGGTCCCTAATTACTTCTTCTGTACTTAATGGATTATCACCTATGTGGTAATTTGTGGGCACTTTGTTTTTGCCAAAGGGGATGACTATACACTTTTTGGTGTTTAGCTTGAGCTTAAGTTATTTTATAATTTAAAACCTTCTAGCTTGCTTGCAAGGTAGGGAGCCAGCTTCATTAGTGGATATGACTTTAAATAAGTCAAACAAGTTTGATAACATTGATTCCCATATGTCAGCTTATAAGTTGCTGGGGCCATGTTGCAGGGAGTCCTTAGGGTCGGCAGTTTGTTGCGTTGGCTTTGTCTGGGTGCTTGCTCCAATACATTACAATGGATGTGCCGAACCTTCAGGTTTTCTCATGTTGGTTGCTTATAGTCTTATCCCTTTTTATAAGATTGCACTTGTTTGGCAAAATGCTGGCAAATCTTTGCAGCTAGGTTTTAACATAGGGATGACAGGAATTTGTAATAGTAATAGCGCGGACTTATGCTGAAGTCACACCAGTTGTCTGTCAACTTCCTAGATTTATAAAGAGCAATATTCTTGAAATTCCCCCTATATTGGGTACTTGCCCTGTTGTTACTTATAGCGTTGCTTACAAATTTACCCGGTGGAAGGGAGAGGGTATTGAGAGGAGGGCCAGCATTTTGCCAAACAAGTGCAATCTTATAAAAAGGGATAAGACTATAAGGCAACCAACAATTCTAACCAAAAAGAGAGTATTCTTGATTGGATACTCACCAATAGTCACCCCATAAGTATATATCTGGGACTCTCCCCAACGATCTTAGTGATCACCTGGTCACATACATAATGAAAAACAAAACCATCAGTGCTAGACTGCCCATGTACAGGCTCATCAGAAACAAAAAAAACTTTGAGCCTACAAAATTTCTAATGGAACTTAAATCCTGTAACTGGTCGAAGCTAAAGTACCTTTCCCTAGATGAGGCAGTGACTCTCTTTACTGACACATTTCTTAACATACTTGACTCTCTGGCCCCAAAACGGTCAATCAGAACTAAGATACGAATAGCACCCTGGCTAACAACAGAGTCCAAATCCAAAATAACACTTAGAGATAAGGCATGGGACAAATGGCACACTACCAAGTTACCCCTAGATTGTATTAAATTCCAACAACAGAGAAATGAGACTAAAAAAGCCATCACTCGACAAAAAAACCTACTTCTGCCATCTGCAACACAAACACCAAAACAACCCCCAGATGTTCTGGGCAGGTTTTAAATTATCTTCTCCATCCAGGCAAATCCTCTACTCCTACCCCTGGGACACTAAGTGGTAAAAGCCCAGAAGAAGTAGCAAATACCTTCAATACTTTCTTTACCGAGACTATTCAGTCCTTAGCCAACCAACTACCTCCCCCCTCCTCTACATTAAAAAATCCTGTACCCAAGTCACTACCCTCCTTTAACCTTCAGCCTATCTCTACATCCTTTATCAGATCCCTACTGAAGAAGCTAAAACCAACTACCCTTTCTGCAGACCTACTCCCAGCTGAATATCTGCAAATAGCTGCAGATGCCATAGCCTATCCTATCTCGATCCTAATCAATAGAACCATAACTGAGGCCACAATCCCCTCAATATGGAAAATATCTTATGTCATTCCACTCCATAAAGGTAGCTCATCCACAGAACTATCGAACTATAGGCCAATAGCCATACTGTCACCACTTGCCAAAATTATGGCAAGGTGTGTCCACAAACAACTTATGTACTATCTCACCCAGAATAAACTACTGACCAACTCTCAACATGGATTCAGACCTCATCACAGCATGACCACCGCCCTCCTCTCTTTTACCGATAAAATCAACCAAAACCGGAATAACAAAAAAATATCCTCAGCTGTCTTTCTGGACCTGTCGAAAGCCTTTGACATGGTGAACCACCAGCTACTTCTCCACACCCTGAAAACCCTGTACCTAGACAATACAGCCCTTAAATGGTTTCATGCCTACCTCTCGGGTAGACAACAAGCAGTTCTGTGGCAAAATAAGCTCTCTCACCTGCTACCAAATACCATAGGAGTTCCTCAAGGCTCCATATTAGGACCTCTTCTTTTCTCAGTCTTTATAAATGACCACCATACAGTCATCCCCAAAGCCACCTGTATAGAGTATGCAGATGACTCAACTCTAATATGTTCCGATGACTCTCTACCAAACCTACAAGCTGCCACTCAGCTCTGTTTTACTACAGTCGAAAACTGGCTCTGAGATCATCATCTGATCTTAAACCCAAACAAAACCAAAATACTTCTCTTCTACCCAACAAATACATCCCCTCCTACACATCTTACTATACAATCCAATAATGGTACCATCATCTCCCCAGATTCCTACACAAAGCTACTAGGAGTTATCATTGACAACAAACTTAGATTTGATATGCATATCAACCAAACCATTAAGTCCATAAACAAGAAACTTGGGTCCTTATACAGGATAAAGAACTTCCTAACCCCTATGGCCAAAGTGGCCACTGCCCACTCACACCTTCTCTCTACCCTTCTATATGCCTCTCCCGTGCTTACTAACCTTAACAAATCTGACCTGAACAAACTCTCAAGTTGTTATAATCATATTGCCAGATTTGTAACTGGATTGCCCTATAGAACACACCACTGCTCTAACCTGAAAAAACTTGACTGGATAGAACTCCCAAATCTTCTCAAGATGAACCAACTCATAGAAACTTTTAAAATTCTTAAACAACCTGATAACACCCCTGTACTGAAAAATATAATAATTCATTACACCAATCTAAGCTGCCTTCGCTCATCAAACAGACTCCTTGACCAAACACTCAAATCCAACAATATGGGCGGTGATGCTCTGTTCGCCAACACCACTGGAAAGCTATGGAACTCCCTCCCCAACAACCTCATGCTTATTACTTCCCTAGTTCAATTCAAAAAGAGTCTAAAACTCCATTTTAAGTCGCATTGGCTATGTCCATGCTCAAACCCAGACTAGCTCCTCTTCGTTAAACCAAGGCCATACTACTTCTCAAATAAATCTAAACCCAAAAGGACAACCTAGAGTGGGGATATGTAATCAAAAAGCATGTTCATTGTACATTAGCCAAACTATAATCTATAAACTGTCTTAATAAATTCACTAGCATCTTTTTAAAGACCTCTATATTGAACTGTCATAAGTTGTGTCTGTTAGAACAAGGTAGCATGTGTAGTATGTAGTATGTAAATTGCTTTTTATTCTTTTCTATCTTAAACACTAATATGTAACTATCTGTCTCTGTGACTATGTTGGAGCTTTTCTCCCCGGGCCTCCGCTGAAAATGGACATGTGTCCAGTCAGACTATCCCGGTCAACAAATGTAAAATAAATAAAATAAAAGTTTCTGTGGAAATGAGAGGCAATTATTTTACTGCCATTTTGATGTAAGTGGACTGTGCTGTCCTGAGGTGGCAGAAGAGACAGATTTTAGCTCATTATTTAGGTCTTCATAAAACTTTGGGGTTCTATACCTGTCAGAAAACTTAATTTGGACATAAAAGGGGGGTTATAGATATAAGGTGTTTGCTGCAAAGACTCAAGGTTTGAGAATCATCTTTGTTTCAATTTTTGCAAAGGCAAGGTGCTTAATCTGTTTTCTTTTGCAGATTGTGGATTGCGGAGGTCAGTGCCCTGATGAAGTGGCTTCAAAAGGGGGGTGAGTGCAGAGTGGGCATCATTTGATGGCCATGGGGAAGTGGATTTACATGGTGATTGGATTTGCTGGGCTGGATGCGCTGGTCATTGGACTGGGGAGGCGCACAGTGGGAATCAGTCAAATCAGTCAATGGCCTGAAGGACGTGGACTGGCTGTGTGACGGATTGTGGGGGTGGATGTTCTGCAGCTGGAGTGGTGCATGTGAGATCTCAGGTAATACTACATTATTAAGGGCTTCTTATGGCATGTTAGAGTCTCTGTGGTTTGTGAGTAGCAAGTAGATAAGTGAGAATGAGGTGCATGAGGGGCAGAATGAAGCAGATTTGGGGATTCTTTATGCTGAGGGTGGAGGTTTTCTACAGGTGTGGTAGAGTCATAATTACATGAGGTTGGGTCTCATGTTGAGGGCATGGTAGTGGTGTTGCATGCTTGACAAGGTTAAGTAAATTAACTACATCTTGGTCAGATGTTCAAGTTTGGTTGGTTGTGTAGATAGAGAGTGCAAAGATGGAAAGACTTTGGCTATGGGCAAAGAGAGGCTTTGTTGTGGGGAGGACTTAGTTGAGTGTACTGTAGTTACATGGGTGGCTAGGTTACCAAGATTTACTGAATATTGATCTGTGATTTAATGGTCAAGGGTTGAAGTTGGCTGATATGTGTGAAGTTTGACAGGCTCTATTATTAAGATAGGCTACTGTTGCAGGGGTTTGTGTCAGGAGAGGGAGGTTTATGTGATGGAGGTAGTTTAGTCATTCAGAAGGTGGTTTGTTGGTCAGCAAATGGTAGGCAAGTTATTATATGTTCTGCTTATATTGCATAGTGGGACTTTGGGAAGGATATTTCAATTTTTGTTATTGTATATAGGATATGGTACACTGAATGATGTTTGGCTTAGTCCTCCTTAGGTCTGACAAATTTCAGGATGAGGGAGGGGAAACAGCCTGGTCAGGCTGGTGGGCAGAAATGAGGGACAGGCTTGCCCTCTTCTGTTCCCCCTCTGGTGTTTGGATGTTTATTTCAATGAGCTGGGAGAAGAAAGTGAGCAGTTGGAGGCTGCTTGACAAATAAGAAAGTGGAGGTAAGGACGTTACTTATTTGGTTGGAGGTGTAATTCAATAAATGGTATATGAAGTGAGTTGTTAGACGTTGCTTCATAAGTAAAGTAAGTGAGTAGAGGTATGGACGCTGCTTGCTGGGTCAGGATGAGTAAGGTCACGCTATGCTGTCCTGACTTAATTGGTTGAATGTGCAATTCAATAAATGGGATATGAAGTGATTTATTTGATGCTGCTTCATAAGTAAAGTAAGTGAGTGGAGGTATGGAATTAAGTGAGTTGTTGGACGCTGCTTCATAAGTAAAGTAAGTGAGTGGAGGTATGGATGTCGTTTACTGGGTCAGGCTGAATAAGGTTATACTGCCCTGATTAAAATTTCATGGATGTTTATGCTGTGATTAAACTCAACAATACTATGTTCATTTGTAATTAATAAATATTGGCTATCAAAGTTATGTTATGGAAGTTTAATAAATGTCATCAAATGTCATTCGGTATGATGTGTTTATTGAAGTGGACCAGGACAAATATTACTATGCAGCTAAATTAATAACAGATAAAGTCTTACCAAAGAAATACAGGGCAATAAGGGAATGGAAGGTAGGAAATCATATGCCATCATGGAAGTACTGAATAGTGAAAGCTATAAAACAATTAAGACAAGACGTGTTACTGTTAGAAGAGTATCAAAGAGGGAACAGATCAATAAAATACTCAGAAAGAAAGATGTGATAAAAGCAATGTGCAGTATTAGAACAGACCAGGATCTAATGTACAGTATTGCAAATAATAAAATAAAGATATTAGCACATGAAATACTTAGAATATATGCAGACACATATAAAGGGAAAGTACAGAACAAAGAATTCCTTAAAGATACAAAAATGTTTTATAAAGAATTAGGAAACAAAGCAAAAGGAATATTAACACCTCCAGAAAAAGAAAAAAAATGGCACATCTCAGAGAAATATCAATGAAGTCCCCATGGAACATAACAAAAATGTTGAATGGATAGAAGTAAAATAACAATAAGAAGTTCAAATGTACATGATATGAAATGGGATGAAGTAATGGCCAGAGGAAATGAAACAGAATTAAGAAAAGCTCTTAAATGGAAAACCCCAGGTCCAGATGGAGTGTCTAACGTCAAGCTAAAAGTATTAACATCTTTACACAAAGATTTAGCCCTGAGTAAGAACTACTTTTATATGCACCCAGAACAGACACCTGGTTAAGTACAGGAAAAACAATACTCCTGTTTGAGAGTGAAACTGCAAGCTATCCCAAAAACTATAGTCAAATTTCATTTCCCACGATGTATAAACTATATACTGGAACTTATGCTTACAGAATTTATAGTCATTTAGAAGAAAGCTCAATCATGACAACAGAAATAATGGGTAACAAAAGTCATATGGAACTAAGGATCATTTTTCATTCAATAAATTCATAATGGCCAATTATAAAAAGGGGAAGAATCTGAGTATGTCATGGAAAGATTACAAAAAAGCATTTGACAGCATTTCAAATTCACGGATAAAGAAGTGTTTGTGTTGTACAGGATACATCCTACATTGATCAGTTACATTTCAGTGACCATGAAACAGTGACAAACCACTTTGCAGCTAAGCCATGATAAAGAACAAATTATTACCGCAGGGATAAACATTCAAAAGGTGATATTCCAGCATGACTCTTTGTCACTGCTGCTCTTTTTATCACTGTTAACCCATTAAGCTGTGTACTTCGATTAGGTCATGGTTAAAATTTGGCTCGCAGACAACAGCAAAGAGTAAGAACTTATCTTCTTTTTGTGGATGATTTAATTCTGTATAGTTCATCAGATGAGGAGCTAAATGCAGCACTGGAAGTGGTCAAAAGTTTCTCAGTTGATATAAAAATGTCATTTGGTCTTGATAAATGTGCAAAAGCAACCTTTAAAGCAGGAAAGCTGCAGCACCAGGAAAATATCAGTCTGGGACAGGAATGAGATATAAATGAACTTGAGCAGGAGGGAGTGTATAAATATTTTGGTAATTGATTAAGATCGACAATAAACCAGGAACAAATATGAACAAAACTCAGTAAGGAATATTTTTGAAGACAAAAATTAATACTGAAAACTGCCCTGACTTCTAGAAACAAAGTCCAAGCTATAATCCGATTCTCTTTTTCTGTTCTTAGTTTGGGGGTGATTGACTGGTACAAAATGTATTAGATAGTTAGACCGGGAAACAACAAAAATGATGCATGCTCATCATATGATATATATAAAATCGTAGAATACCAAGACTATATATTCCTCATTCTGAAGGATGTATGGGCCTCCTCACATGTATAGATCTGCAGCTTTAGAACTACATACATATCTGCTGACCCCACCAGATCTAAACATAATGAAAGTTTTGAAACATGAAGAGAACAAATCTAAGATGCTTAGCATATCACTGTCAAGCGGGAATGGAAACCAAACCTGAAGTAGAGAAAAATCAGGCAGCAAATGAATATGCCAAAAAAAAAAAACTAAAGAAAGAATATAAAGAGAAGGATCAGCTGACAATGGAAGAAATGGGGAAAATGCTTAAATATTGTTGCAAGTGCAGAAAACTCCTGGAACAACTTCATGTCAATCAGGATTTGATTCAGGAATGGTTAAGGAGAGGTCAATTTAAACCAAAACCTGAAAGGTTAATATTAGTGGCCCAGGATAGTGGACTATGTACACAGTGGTTTACAAAGTCCTTTTAACATGTGAGAGAAACAGACAAATGCAGGTTATGTAATATAAAACTGAAAACAATTGCACATCTTGTTGCTGTGTGTGATCCACTAATGGCAGAGGGCCTGCATATTGAATGGAATAATAATGTCGCAAGATTGTTGCACTGGGGATCACTTTGCAATATTGAAATAGCTGAAAAGCATTGGAGGATGAGCCATAAAGCAGTATAGAGAGTGAAGTTTATGTAACATTGGATTACCCATTACCAACAGCTCAAAAAATATATTTGAAAAAACAAGATTTAGTAGTCCATGGAAAGAAGACAAAAGTAGCATTGATCATTGAAATTGCTACACCCAGTGATTACAATGTCTTGCGTACAAAGAGACACAAAGTCATAAAATACCAGGATTTGCAGGCAGAAATGAGGGCAATGTAGAAGAAAGATACTTGGACAATTCCAATAGTAGTAGGAGCACTGGGTCTCATAAGAAAGAATATACACATTTTTTAGATATGCTCTTGATACATGTAGCACTGTGCGAATTGCAAAAGGAGTCAGTTCTGGGCTCATTGTGGGTGCTGCAAGGAGCACTTTTGGCTAACGTCAGAGACTGAAACAAGATGAATATCATGTACTTTTATCATATTTTGACTTAGGAATGGGGCCCATTCCTGTCATGGTATTAGTCACCCAAAAGCCTTGGAGAAATTAAACAGACAATATATATTCTAAAGAAGAATGTTTTCTATCAATAACTTGCAGCACATCTAAATAAACACAGCATAACTTCTTTAAATAATATTCAGTATCAACAAACTTACTAACCCAGGTCAAGCCTGCAGATGGTCATGCTGTGATCCCTGTGCTATCATGCTGACCAAAATATGAATAAATTAAAAATAATACCACCATTGACTTAGTAAGAGATAAAACTGACACAGGATAAGTCATGTTAAGCTTGTTCTTGACTACTGCAAAGTTGCTGGTAGCATTTATATATATTTATAAATTCTGTTTGTATTGCAGCACCACAGTGGACCATTTTCAGACTCATCCTGGGAGTCCATACTCTGTAGGAGATCATATAACACAGTGTATTATATTGTACAAACTCAGTAAAAAAGTCATATAGCAGACAGTACTGCACTGTACAATATTACTAATTAAACTACATAAAAATACATAATATACACAAAAGAAAACATACAAAATAAGGTCAGATTTAATGACAAGGTGTAGGCAATAATTACAGTAACAACCTTACAGAAAATGTACACACTCACACACACACACACACATATATATATATATATATATATATATATATATATATATAGATATAAATATATATATATATATATATATATATATATATATATATATATATATATATATATATTCCTGCTGCTCAGAGCAATTACCACCAGCATTACTATTATGTAATATGACGGCTATACTGAGTCCCGTCTAAGGTCAACAAGTGCAATATAGTAGCTAAACAGCTGCTATTCACTAGTCTCTATTTATTCTATATCTTAACAGTGTAAGGGGTTTAGGGGTTTGGTGGTGGGTATTTATTATGCATCACTGGATATTGGGTATTTGAATGTTTATCTAATGTGAACTACCTCTTGCATGTCATATGTGTTGTTATTTTCTTTCTTACATTATTCTTTGATACTGCTGAATCTGTGTTATTTGCTCTGCATTTTTCTCATGAACTGACATTTGTAATTTTGTTTAGGCTGCACCTGTGTGGTCCTAAATGACAATAAAGTTTCTTTGAATTTTTGAATCTTAGAATATGGATGGTCTGCATTTTGCTGAATGCTGTTTCTTTGACAAATGCAGAGAGTGGGGTTTAATGTCAATGGTATGGCTAGCCGAGCAGTGGAATTCAATGGTGTGTAATGATGAGCCAGACAAGTGGGATGGAGGGGTAAGAGAGTTTATGTGTGTGTACATGTGTTAGGGTTAGGGTCAGGGATAAGTGAACGATAGGTGTTGTATGTTTATGCGTGAGTTTGTGAATTTTGAGGTTAGAGCCAGGGTTAGGTTAGGGGATAGATATACTGTTGTTTGTGTATGTTTGCGAATGTTTGTGCATCTGAGTGTGTCTTGTGTAGTGGCAATGTTACAGGAAGGTTTTTTCATGAAGGTAAGGTGTAAGGTTAGGGTTGCATAAAGGGGCATCGTTATGGTTATGGTACAGGGTTGGAGACCATATAGATAGATAGATATGTATACATAGATAGATATGTATATGTATAGATAGGTAGATATCGAAATGGATTAGATAGATACACACTCACGAATACATGCACACACACACACACACACACACACACACACACACACACACACACACACACACACACACACACACACACTCACACACTCTCTTAGATGTTGGTAGAGTAGTAGTACATAAGGTGGTGGAAATTTTATGAAATTTGTGTAAGCTTTTTAATAATACTATGGCCTGAATAAATTTAGCGTTTCCCTGCCTGACATCATGTGCTGTGGCTGTCCATATACTTTAATGGATGACTCTCTGTGCATGTGCAACTTATGCCCTTTAAAGTCTAAGGGTACCTCTCACATATATCCCGCAGTTGATGTTACTGAGGTTAAAAATGAGTGATGAACCTCAGTGATGGTGGCAAATGTTTGTCTGATCTCTGCAAATTGACAATACAATGAAGATGCATGTTAGTACTTTATGCATTACATATGTTGGTGTAACAAGTAAGTCACAAAAGCATGACAAAACACTTTAAGTAAATTCTCTTATTATAGTATAGAAATTGTATTTTTTTATAACATTGGTGAGTTACTTATCCATTTAACCTTGTCTAAACTGTTTACATTGAGCTGTGTGAGCTCGTCTTATTTGGATACTGACTGTACTCAGCAGCACATGATTATACTAAACATAAAACCACTCCAAGTAACTCATAAAGCTGTGATATTTTCTCAGATTCTTATATGTTCATGTTTTATATAGGAAAACCTGTGAGGATGTTAAGAAAGAGAATAAGGGAACACCTACAGGCTATAAAATATAGGGATCTAAGGAATACTTTGGCCAAGCATATTCATAAGGAAGGTATTACGCATGGTTTTAGGTCTAAGAGTATTAGATAAAATTGAACAAGAGTTAAGATTGGGAGATATTAATAATGCAGTGGAACAGAGAGAAACTAGATGGATAGTGAGATTACAGGCAGATGTACATCCAGGGTTATATGGACATGTACCTTTAAAGCCTATTTTAAAGGTTTGTAGTTTATTTAAATAGTTACTGATATCATCGGTCATGTGGTTACTGTTTTAGTATTTATTTGGAATGTGTTTTAAACTTTTTGTTTTGGTCTGAAGAAGAGCTCAGAGGAGCATGAAAGTGCTAACCTTTTATTAAACTACAATTTTATTTAAGACTGTTGTGGTGGTTCTGTGGATTTATCTTGCTTCGCTGTTGATTTTATTGCTTCCAGAGACCATTTTTCACAGTGGATTACCTTCTGTTTTTTATTGGTATCAGTCTAAATCCTCACATTTAGCTATTGCACACAGGCTAGCTTCAACAGCTCATAGCATTCAACTCGCTCTGACACAATAGGAAACATAGTCACAGACAGTGACTTGATAATGAGCACACAGAAATCCTTAAGATGGCAAGACTAAGCTAGTTCATCTGCCAGTGTCCCAGTTATAGTTGACTTCATAATTAAACCTCCACTCACCGGGCTGAGCAAAAACAATGTAATGGTTCGTTGCACCTCAGGTGCCAGGATATGTAATGTCACTAAAGCCCTCACGTCCCTTCACCTAGATACACGTATGACCTGAGCATTGCACTTGTGGGACTGAATGACTTGAGAACACCTCCTTGGATCATATGAAGACAGACATGATTGTGCTTTCAGAATGTGCATCTAAAAAGGTAGTAAAACTGACAGTGAGCAGTATCCTACCATTGACAAAAATGATGCCACAATACAAACAAAAGATAATTGACTTTAATTATTGGCTTAGCTACTGGTGTCGTACTAGGAGACCATGTACGTATCAGCCTGGGATAAGATGTTTGACAACCCTGACTACTTTATTAGGGATGGTGTGCATCTTCATCCTTATGGCTTCAAATTATTGAATGCTTTTTTTTCTTACCCAATGTGCTTTTTTAGGCATGGTGAGTCTCCCCAAATTATCTACACAGCTAAGCACAATTAAAATTATATAAAAGTAGCACTAGAAAGTCTAAACAAAAGTACTTCTTCTAGACTTTCCTAAGTCTTGAAAAAATGTTTTACATTTACGTGTGTGTGTGTGTGTGTGTGTGTGTGTGTGTGTGTGTGTGTGTGTGTGTGTGTGTGTGTGTGTGCGGGCACATTGGTGTCATACTTTGTGTGTATGTCAGTGATTTTGTGTGTGTGTGTGTGTGTGTGTGTGTGTGTGTGTGTGTGTGTGTGTGTGTGTGTGTGTATGTGTGTGCATGTGTGTGTGTGTATAGCTTTAGAATTGTGGAAAAAAAACTGCAGTACAGGGTTTTAATGGCTACCATTACTTCAGACCTGACAGTGAATTGGATGTTACAGCTGTTGAGGGTGCATCTATGTTCCTAAGAAGCCATTTCTCCTCCAGACTTGTAATACCAGGCAATGACATGGAACACCTCCATATTCTTGTCACAATAAACAAAACCCAGTACCACATTGTATCCAACTTCCATACTCCCTGTATAACACTGGCAGACCATGAGGCATATCTTAACCAAACACTAACATCTTGGATGTCTTCAACTATGTCTCCATTTACTGGGAAACATACACCACCACAAACAAGTATACTTCAGAGATTCCTGTGTTTTATAAAGGTCAGCGCCTTAGATTCCTAAGAGGAAATCATCCAAATTGCATTGAAAAACTCAAAATTACTAGACCTTGTTCTCACAGATATAGCTCCCAATGCTAAGACCCCTGTAGGTGTGAGCTTAAAATGCCTTCATCTTCAGTGACTAAGATAATCTACTCCAGCTAACTGATGACTGATGACTTTACGAAATTCAAACCCCATCCTCACCTTGATGGCTTTTGCTTTACATGCCAGACTTTTCAAATATAAGCTCTTTACCTCTGCCAAACTAGCACGGAGGACTTGGTGCCCAGAAGATTTAAATACAGTGAGAAATTCAGGAACAAACTGTAAAGTAAGAGGAAGAATCTTCCAGTCCATGAAAGCAAATATTACACCCAATCAACTACAGAACGTAGAAAGACAGACAATTAGAACAAAACCAAATCTTGCAAGAGCAAGTATGAGTTAGGATTTGCCATCTGTGCTGAGTATGACCACAAAGCCTTCTTCAGCTATGTCAGGAACCAAAGAAATCATTACTAGCAATGCTCTGAATTAATACAAAGTAACACCACAGACATCTCCTGTGGGCATTGCCAAAATATTAGCAGACAAATTCATCACAAATGTTAGCCCTCTATCTTCCCTACATTACTCACAGCATATTAGCATGCTTATGCCACTCACCCAAAATACATATTAGCAAGTCCCAAGCACCATCACAAAGGCTAAAAAGCACAAGCTCTATGGGCCTTGACAATGTGCCAGGTTGTCTTAGTGCCAAACATTACCTGGCTTGCCAGATGTAAACCTCTCCAACACTATACCTCTGTAGAACAAGAAATATGAATCCATCACAATGGACATGTACTACTCTGCTATATCTGCAGCATATTTGGTGGATATGGGCATCTTAAGGCAATTGCCTCATGTACACTGAAAACCATAAAATTCTTTAGCAAATGTATATGGTATGTGAGAGATGGAGTTATATGATGACGATAGAGGCAAGGCTCCTATAATACCAAACAGGTCCTCAGAAACACACACTACACCCCTCTCACATAGTAAGGGCCAGAAACATAGGCCCACTTATGCCAAGGCTCTTAAAAGTAAACCATAAAGAACTCCTAGACATTGCAATCAACTAAACAACATGAAACAAGACACATACTGCCACATCCTATGGTGTCTCAAATTATAAGCCCATAGGACATACCACCACACAACCTGACATTCTAGTCACAGGAGATGACATTGTAAGACACACAGATGTCCCTGCCACCAGGCTTAGTAACAAAAGAGTCACAGTCAAACATCTATTATGGGCCAAGTTCCACCAAATCACGTGCAATCAGGTGATTAGCCTGCAAGTACCAGCATGACTTTGCCATAGTCCATGTGGGTGTAAATGACCTGAGATGTACCTCCTTGGACTATAATAAGAGAGACATAGTAGAGCACTGAAATTATGTTTCCCAGGCCTGTATGAGTCTAGCACTGAGCAGCATTCTACTTTCCCCAAGGCTGATGCCACAATATGAACCAAATATGATGTTAATAATTGGCTTAGTTTTTGATGTTACTCCAAGGGGGTAGAATATTTATCAACACAGGAGGATATGGTTGACAGACAATGCTGTTTTTGCCAGGAATGGTGGGCACCTGTCCCCTCTAGGCTTTCAAATATAGGCTAAAACATTGTCCTACCTTATTGTGTGTTTTTTAGACAATGCCACACTGACAAAGATTCTGACATAGCGAAAATGACCCTAGAAAAT